>NC_057811.1:6199735-6212265 GCF_018294505.1 Triticum aestivum | reverse complement strand
AAGGCCTCTTTTCAGTAGCCCAAAGGGCGGGAAGAAGAGGCCTTTGGTCCCGGTTGGTGGCCTTTGGTCCCGGTTGATGGCACAAACCGGGACTAAAGGGGGGGCATTGATACCGGTTGGTGCCACGAACCGGTACCAATGTATGCCTTTAGTACCGGTTGGTGGCACCAACCGGGACTAAAGGCCTTGTGCTGCCCGCATCGCGGCACGAAAGTTTAGTCCCACCTCGCTAGCTGAGGGAGCTCGAGAGTGGTTTATAAGCCCCACTCCCGCTGCCCTCTCGAGCTCCTCTCAAATGCAGGCTTTCGGGCCTAAACACACTGTATCTGCCTATGGTCCTATTGAGCCTTCTACGGGCCTGAATCCTGGCCCATGGGTGGGTTTCTAGTCGTATTCAGGCCGTGCTGGCCCAGTAGGTGGCGTTTTTTATTTTTTTTCCCAGTTTATTTCTTTTCTTTTTTGCTTTATTTATTTTATTTTGTTTCTACTTACAACAAAATACTTATTTATTTTATTTTATTTTGTTTCTAATTAGTTACTTATTTTATTTTATGATAATTCTTTTTGCTATTAAAGTTTCTAACAAAAAAAGTTCTTTATGAAAATTCTTTTTGCTTTTAATGATTTTGAACAGAAAAAACTTTGACAATTTTAGTTGCATCAATTTTATATAATTTTAGTTTCAGTAATACTAGAGGTTGCTTATAATGTTTTGAACAGAAAATACGTTGATAATTTTAGTTTCATAAATTTTATTTATGTTATTAAAGTTTATTCTATTTTTTTTCTACTTATATATTTTATTAAAGTTTACTTTATTCTGTTTCTAATTACTTATTTATTTTTTATGATATTTGTTATTTTCCATGCATTTACTGTTTATTTTGAGCTATAAGACCCTGAAATTGAAAAGCACTAGAAATGAACTCTGAAAAGGTTGAAAGTTGACATGGTATCATCATTTCACCCACATAGCATGTGCAAGAAAGTAGAGAGGGTTACGGCAAAAACTGGATGCACTTCGTGTACAAAACGGACAATCTCTTTCGAAGTATCAGGGTTTCATTCGGAAACTCGTCTGTTACAAAGGGATTTCATTTTTTTGAACTGACTTGAACTCCATAGTTTTTCTGTGTTCAAAATGCACCATTCAAAGCCACATCATTAATTTTCAACCCTTTCTGACTTCATTTGTTATTTTTCATGCATTTACCGATTATTTTGAGCTATAAAACCCTGAAATTGAAAAGCATTTCAAATCAACTCTGAAAAGGTTAAAAGTTGGCATGGTATCATAATTTCACCCACATAGCATGTGCAAGAAAGTAGAGAGGGTTACGGCAAAAACTGGATGCACTTCGTGTACAAAACGGACAATCTCTTTCAAAGTATCAGGGTTTCATTCGGAAACTCGTCTATTACAAAGGGATTTCATTTTTTTGAACTTACTTGAACTCTATAGTTTTTCTGTGTTCAAAATGCACCATTCAAAGCCACATCGTCAATTTTGAACCCTTTCTGACTTCATTTGTTATTTTTCATGCATTTACTGATTATTTTGAGCTATAAAACCCTGAAATTGAAAAGCATTTCAAATCAACTATGAAAAGGTTAAAAGTTGGCATGGTATCATCATTTCGCCCACATAGCATGTGCAAGAACGTAGAGAGGGTTACGGCAAAAACTGGATGCACTTTGTGTGCAAAACGGACAATCTCTTTCGAAGTATCAGGGTTTCATACGGAAACTCGTCTGCTACAAAGGGATTTTCATTTTTTTTGAACTTACTTGAACTCCATAGTTTTTCTGTGTTCAAAATGCACCATTCAAAGCCACATCAACAATTTTCAACTCTTTCTGACTTCATTTGTTATTTTTCATGCATTTACTGATTATTTTGAGCTATAAGACCCTGAAATTGAAGGCAACATATAGCTCTCATGAATAGATAAGTGACCAAATTAATATAAGTTCATCATCACATTAAAACCAAAGTACATACATAGTTCTCATTGAACAACATATATATAGCTCTCCAGAGCATCTAATTAAACCATACATTGAAATTATGTAAAACATTTCAATGCAACAACAAATGCGATCATAATCGCAACCAAGGTAACAATTGATCCAACTGCATAATGATACCAAGCCTCGGTATGAATGGCATATTTTCTAATCTTTCTAATATTCAACCGCATTGCATCCATCTTGATCTTGTGATCATCGACGACATCCGCAACATGCAACTCCAATATCATCTTCTCCTCCTTAATTTTTTTTATTTTTTCCTTCAAGTAATTGTTTTCTTCTTCAACTAAATTTAACCTCTCGACAATAGGGTCGGTTGGAATTTCCGGTTCAACCACCTCCTAGATAAATAAAATCTATGTCACGTTGCTCGGCATAATTGTCATGAACAATAAATGAACCAAATAGTTATAAAAAGATAATATATACCACATCCGAATCATAGACAGGACGAGGGCCGACGGGGGCGGATACCAAAACCATCGCACTATATAATAAGAAGGAATAATAAAAGTAACAAAATTAGACAAGTATCTATCTGAAGTAAGAATTTTTTTTTCAGAAAGAAGATAAGAACAAGAGGCTCACCACGGTGGTGCTGGCGACGAGATCGGCGCGGGCGATCGACGGCGGTGAAGATGGGGACCGGACATGACGGACCGCTAAACCTAGACAAATCTTGGGGAAAATGGAGCTCGGGGGTCGAGTTTCGAGAGGAGAAAGATTAACTAGTGTGGCTCAGACATTTCATCGAACACCTCATGTGCATAGGAGGTGAGCTAGAGCACCCAAATGCCCTCCCCTCGACGGCCAGAAAAAATAGAGCACTGTGGAGTGCTCTGCTGCGGCGATGGAGTATATATAGGCAGCTCATTTGTCCCGGATCGTGGCTAGAACCGGTACTAAATCCGGGCCTTCTGTCCCGGTTCAAGCCAAGAACCGGGACCAATGGTTGTGGGCCAGGAGCGAGGCCCATTAGTCCCGGTTCGTGCCTCGAACCGGGACAAATGGTTCCATACGAACCGGGACCAATGCCCACGAGGCCCCGGCCGGCCCCCTGGGCTCACGAACCGGGACGAATGCCGCCATGGGTCCCGGTTCGTGACTGAACCGGGACTAATGGGCTTGCCATGCCCGAACGAAAGCCCTGTTTTCTACTAGTGGAGGTGGCCATGGCGGTGTTTGGTAGTGCACTTTCGTAGTATGTGCAATCCGAGTTGGAGTTCTACTGGAAGAGGGATGCTGAGAAGCGCAAGAACGACGACGAGGCAGTGCCTTCATCGTCACAGGGAAAGAAGAAGAAGAATGCGGGATCCTCCGGTGTGATCAAAGTCGATTCCGACAGCGAGAGTGATGGGTACGATGATATCGACTGGGATAATCTGTAGTGTCCGTAGTAGCGCTTGTCGTAGTTTAAGTGGTATGTAGTATTTAAATAATGTTTGTAGTTTGCATGTTTATACTTCGGACGATTTTTGTTTGAAATATGAAATATGGTCAAAGTAGTTCAAATGTTAGTTACTCCCTTTGTTCACTTTTATTATGGCTTGAAGACATTTGAGACAGGGTGCAAAGTAGCTCATTTTCAGTTGTCTAAAATGACTTATAAAAGTGAATGGAGGGAGTAAAAAATATTGATTTTGTTGATCTGGGTGCCCTATTTTAGGGCTGTTGTTGGAGACGTTGCTTGCTCGTGCCAACAGAACACGTTTTGGTGCCCAATTTTTTTTACTCGACCGTATTTTTCCCCCTAAAAATAGGCTGCTATTGAAGTTGCTCTTAAATCGCATTCTATATTTTTTCGTTTGAAGAAGTATTACCCTAAGATACCACGTAGAGCTGACTCGATAACTGCTAGAGTTAATCCCGGGACTAGGCAACGTGCAAACCACGAAAACTGATCCCCTACACACGATCCTATAGGCTAATTATATACCACGCCGATCGGATCTTGGGGTCTTACCCCGGACTGAGCTCCCTCCTAGAGCCTCCCATCAACCATGGCAGGCGACGGCGGTGGTGGTGCCAGGCCCCGGACGCAAGCTGCAAGAGGGCGGCGGCAGACGGCAGCTTCGGTGCCGTTGGACGTGCTGGTGGAGATCGCGGTGCGCACCGACCCGGCCACTCTAGTGCGCTGCGCCGCGACGTGCGTGGACATGCGCCGCCGCGTCAAGGATTACACTGGCCTCGGTGGCCGCCTCCACCTCCGGCATAGCGACCGATTCGTGCTCCCCCTTCTGCGAGGCCACCTGATCCACACGTTCAAGTATGAGGGCATGCGACGCAAGGACCAGTTGTCCCTGGTGGACACCACTGCTGCAGACACCACCACGCTGCGCAGGGTCACCGGCGTCCACGGCTTCCCCCTCGCGTCGAGCAATGGCCTCGTTCTCACTCGCGTGGCCCGAGGGCTTTGCGTGTGGGATCCGGCCACCAGCCGCAAGCAGACCCTGCCATCTGCACCGACTTTCCCTGTGGATGTGGTGGCTACACAACAACACGATGATACGACAAATTATGTCTTGCTCGTGGGTGACGATGATGATGAGGGTGCGACCGTCGTCGGCCGGCAATTCCATGTGGTCATGGCATACCTAGAGCTGTCACAACACTGCCGCAACGTGCACTTTCAAATCTTCTCATCCGAGCATGGCACGTGGGGCCGCTACAACAAGATCCGGGTTCATAAACTGCAAGGCAGCAAGTTGCAACGACCACTCGCCAGGGCCCTAGTCGTTGGTGACGATGCACACTGGTTGTGCTTGACCGACAAAGGGGACTACGTCCTGAAGCTCCAAGTTAGATTGGTGGAACAAGTCATGGTCACGATGCTCCCGGAGAACTTCCCCCGTGGTGGGTGCTGGTACCACCAACTCCTAGCGACATCGTCGGCAGGTGGGTGCCCGATTGTGCTCGTCACGGATGGCAACAAGATATCTGCGTGGGCGCAATCGAAGCAAACGGGCAAGTGGCAGCGACGACCACGGGTGGTGATCGAGATAGAGACAATCTTGCAGTTCCTAGATGAGGCGGGCGGAAGCAGGCCGCCGCCGAGCCTGTGGGAAGTCAAGCATGAAATAAAACTATTGTGGTTCGCCGAGAGGAGTGGCACCGTGCTCATTAAGGTGCTCATCAACATGTCAACTGTCGGATATTTCTGGCTCAACCTGCAGTCCATGAAGATCGTGAGGTGGTTCTCAGATCGTGGGGAAGAGTACCCGACTGGGAATATGCCCTATGAGATGAATTTGGAGGCTTGGGTTCCAACATTCAGTAGCACTTTGTGATTCATCCGTTTTAGTTTCTATTTTCAGCTTCATGCACTGCATACTTCGATGTTCTACAACTATGAAAGCATTCGTGCACAGCTTTGTTGACAAAAATAATTTAATTTTAATTGTTTTATTTGCCCCCTTCATTGTCGAGTTGTTATCTTAGCATTATGTCCAAATACTCCAATTGGGATCTCACTATTTCTTAAGGTCCAAATAGGCCATAAAAATGAGGCACTCAGAGTGTTACGAGTAGCATATGGTTTATGATATATTCCGCCATTAATCCAAACAGGATGCTACAGGGCCAGGATTCTCAAACATGTCAGGTACCCATTGCCAAGCGAGTCTAGCCACAACAGCCCACAATACGATAAGAGTAAGTGTGTTAAACATTTTCTAGTTCATTACAGTGAGCCATTTGTTGTGTGCAACAAGCCACAGGAAAACATGGATCTTAGGGAGGACTGGAATAGACCAAAAAGCTTTGCCCTGGTGGGGTTTAACAATCCTGAAAATGACACTCTCGTAGAAAGATTTTGCTGGTACACTCAGCAGGATACTCATAGATTCAAATAGATTGTCAAACTCTAAAGTGAAATGTTGCTAAAGAGGAAATAATTTGGGAACACCAACAGTAATTCGAAATGCACAGCCATTATATGACGGCGAGGACCAAAAAGCTATGCCCTGGTGGGATTTAACAACCCTGAAACTGACACTCTCTTAGAAAGATTTTGCTGGTACACTCAGCAGGATACTCATAGATTCAAATAGATTGTCAGCCTCTACAGAGAAATGTTGCTAATGAGTAATTCCAAATGAACAGCCATTATATGACGGGCGGGACCTTAGATGGTCAAGTACTTAACTTCAGGTTTCAACAAGATTACATTTGGTGTAGATGCCCTAGTGTTACACAATGGTTCATGCCAGAATAATCAATAATTTTATTTCAGCAGCTATCAACTTCATGGATTAGCATCAGCAGTACCATTCTCAAGTTTCCATGTCTATATATCCAGCAACAGAAACATCCGTCAGGTACGTCTTGCCCAATCAGTAGATTTCAATCTCCATTTGCGGTTGCCTTTACAGCAAATTGCTCACGAAAAACAGAATTACCGACAAGTCAATGGAACTAGTCAGGGCATTAAACGATGGAATTACTGCAATTCTTGCAACAGCTTGTCAGGTTCATGGTCTAGCGGAATCATCCAGTCTAGCTTCCTACATTACATAGGTGCCAACGAACACAATAGATACATGTAGTGAAGTTTCAACGCTACCACAAGAGATATTTGTGCTTCCGAAAACTGAATCTCTATCCCGTAACAGAAAATTCAGGCAAGTACTTCTTACCAAATCAGTCAATTTTGGCTTCCATCTCTGATGTTGCCTTTACAGTAAATTGCTCACTACAAGCTGAATCGACAACAAAAATGGCGAGGTCACTCAAATAAAAGTCAAAATGATCACGAGAGGGCTCTCGAAAACTTGCAGCGGAAACTGAGAATGGCTTGAAAAAACAACCCGACAGAAACATGAAACACAGAATTATTGGGATCGGAAAAGCAGCTCACATTCTGTAGTCTAATAAACTCGGGATCGACTAAAAACTTGGAATCCAGTACTAAATAATCAATAAAAAATAGTGAGGTCACTCAGAGTCTCAGACACCAAAAACATCATGAACAAGACAGGACACCCAAAATTTTTTATGATGACTGAAGAAGAGATATCAACAGGCAAGCACATGGTCCGGCCCATGTTATGATTTTTCCTCTGGGTTCTTAGTAGTTTTTCTCTGATGTTTTGCTAATTTTTCTTTTTCTGTTTTATTTTTCCTTCAGGCTGTCATCAGATTTTCTTACCGTCTAATTGTAGTTTGTTCTTCCCTTCCCTATGTTTTTGTTACTTTTTTTCACTTTCTAGTCTTCTTTTCTGCTATCTCTTCTTTCGAATACATAAAAATAAATCACAAACATTTACAAAATCACTAATACTTTTTAAATTTTCTGTACACCTAGAAAGTACATGAACATAGTAAATTCATTAGTTTTTAGAAATTTGGTCATATTTATTTTCAAAACATTAACATTTTAAAATTTATGAACATTTTAGATTTACGTATTTTTATAAAATCCAAGAATATTGAAAACAAATTTGAATATTCTTGAATCTTTTCTTATAATTTTTTTGGATATTTGAAAAACATTCCATTCATTAAAAAGGGAGAACAACTATATTGTGGAAAATAAAAATAAAATGTATTTAAAAAAATGTGCATAGCGTATAAAAGTTGTTCATCATGTATTTTATAAATCATCATTGTGGATTTTTTAAAAGTAACCACATATTTGGAAAATGTTCATCACATATTTAGAAAAAATATATCAATGTCCGTGGACCACCAGACAACCACTGCTGCCAGCAGAACAAGCCGATGATGGGACCATGTCGCTGCTCATTTATTGGAGCCACTCTGACCTTATCGATGTTACCGGGAAGGCTTTGTGCATGCACCTCTAAGCTGCAATCATCGAACTTGAACGGTTGAATTGATGAGAAGCGCATGATACCAAATCTCGCCGACCTGCACACGCGACAAGAAACGGTAACCTCACCATTCCAAGGAGATGAAAAAAAATCTAATCTAGAGCTTCGTCTATTCTATCCCGACAGAGAAACTCAGGGAGGATTGGAAATCGAAAGACCAATTCAAACATGAAGGGCTGCCGCCACAAAGCCGCCCCTACAAGGATTAAAAAAACCATAGCCTTCCAAGGCACCGGGACTAGTCCATAGGATCGCCGACGTAGCCTAGAGGGAACGAAGCTTCACCCTAGCTGATGCAACTGTAGGTGATGGAAGGAATAGATCGGGTCTACGCCTTGCCAAGTTTACGGGTCTGCTTTTGTAGTTTCACTAGTTGAATGCCTGGTGCATTACCACTGAATATACAAAAAACATAGTGATTTAAATTCTACGAATCTTTTAAAACGTTGACTCATTAGTTAAGAAATGCTAATAGTTTTCTCGAGAAAATGTTTTATGTCTGGATACACATGGAAAGATCTTGCACCCTGATTTGTTTCAGTTGGCTTTGGCATCTCGCGAGCCACGAGCAGCCAGAAGAATACTTCATCCTTCATGGTGCACTTGTCTGTGAAATCCAACCGAATGTCAGTTCTCTGAAGAACAATCTCTAGAACCGAGAAGAACAATATTTGGAGGACCCCCACGGCCCCACACACAAATCTGCTCATCCGAACAGCTGCCCTGTCAGTTAACACTTTCAGAGACAACCTGAAGTTGTCGGATTTCCTCTCTCGCTTGTATCGCCAGTGATAGACTGAAAATCAGCTGACTGCTGGACAACAGAAAATTATGAACTGAGACTGAGATATCCTCCTCGATATCAAAGGAGAAAGTAGGTTGGTATTTAGCAGCAAGGATTTCCTCCGAAAACATTCAAGACCCAAATGGAACCACATAACATGTGACACTCCTAGCTGCTGCAACTAGATCTTTAAGTTAAGATACATTAGAATCACATGGAATAGAAGCTCGGATGGCTATAACACTGTATGAAACTCAATTTCGTTGGAAGGATATATTCCTTTGCTGCAACATGCTAGCAGAAGCTAGAGTGTCGAAGTTAAAAGTTGAAGGCAAAGCGAACTATTTCCGATGGATGACAAATGTGGATTGCATCACTCTTGCCAAACATGACATTCAGGTATGGTTAGACTCAAAGTTGATGCAACATTCGACGAAGATCGAGTCATGTGCCAAATGCTGTCATTATCAAAGAGCAGGGACAAGAATGTCTCCATGGACGCTCGCAACAATCAATTTGACCGTGTTGTTGATGCCGGATCAGACGACACATGGGTTCCTTGCTGCTACCACTGGATCTTTCAGTTGAGATGCATTAGAATCATTTAGAAATTTGGAATAGAATCTCAGATGTCTGGGAAGACTGTACTGTATGATACTCATTTTGTCAGAAGCATATATTCCACTGCCGCGGCTTGCTATCAAGAGTGTGCAAGTTACTTTAGCTGCACAATTAATATAATTTCAATGAGGACCAAAGCCTTTGGTCAAATGAAGAAGGTAGCAACTTCCAGCTATATTGCTAGATAGATATATAGTTAGTTCTTTTCTAGAGTACAGGAACACAGTAGAAAAGCATTAATTGCTGGTTATTGGTTTGTAAAGTGTGTGGTTGCGTAATACTACATACTAATACTTGTGATTACCTCTAGTCCTCAATCGATCTACATATGCAAACAAACAGAAGCCATTGGTAGCTCCAAGTCTCCAAACTTCCATCTTTTAATTTCCCAAACACACACACACACACACACACACACACACACTAAATTATAAGATGTCGCAAAAAGCAAGAATATCATACATGGGAGCACCTGATTCCCAGTTACATAACGACCTGATCGATCCGGTACAAGATCAACTTCGGTTCACTGAAAACACAGCAAGAAATCGGCACATGTAATAGTTATATCGAGATGAAATTGCAAAGTTGTACTGGCAGTCTCATACAGAAGGGAAGCGTACAGTTAAGCCTGGCTATTTCATAATGTGCACTCATAATATAGCATGAGAAAACAGACATGCGGTTATATATTCTCACCTGGTCAATTAAATCCAGCCAAAGTGAAAACAAGAGACAAGATAATGGTACATGGCACAGCAGATCCGTTTTTTTTGAACTTTGCCACAGCAGATCACTTGCCAAGCAAAAGGATGTGTCTGGCGATTACCGTGGAATCTGCAGGTCATCTCATAATTCATTTCTCTCTCAAAAAAAATCTCATTCTTAATTGTCCTTATGCAATACAGGTTGAAATTGCTAGTTGTTGATTTAGATGCACACAATTCCATTGAGAGAACCAAAAAGCTCTGATTAAATGAACAGTGTACCGCATACAGTGTATGGCCTGAAGTTTTTGGAGGATGCTTCTGGTTCCTTTTTGCTCAGAGAATATATATATATATGTATATATATATGTATATATATATATATATATATATATATATATCTATATGAACATTTGAAAAATGATTAATCGCTAGTAAGGAAAAATCATCGATCTAATTGCAAACCATTCTAACTAATTCACTACGAGATAAACCTTGGGGTGCCTGACATTTTCATACAGTTTATGTAACAAAAGTTATCTAAAGGAATAACTCCGCTAATTTTCCCATCGTTGTGCTATTTCTTCCCTGCCGCGGCACTTCGGGACTCTCTCCTTCTAGCCTGGATCTGACGGACACATTCGGCAACCAAGACACTAAAATCCGGGGAGATTTGACCGGTGGGAGGTGGATTAAAGCCAACTATCTTGTAAGCTTGTGATATATTCTTCTGAGATCTTTGCAAGTGAACATTGCAGAGGGAGGGAACTGATGCTTTCAGGATGGGCGTGTTGTGAGTACTTTTCCCAGTCTGTGCACCACTCTTGATCATGATGTGGCCGCAGCCCTTGTAGAGTACCTGATTGGGATCGGAGAGGATGTGGTAGTGGCAGTACTTGGCCATGGCCATCGCCCGCACCTTGCACCCCGTGATCCCGCACTTCTTCCTCCTCGGCACCGCCGCCGGCCCAGGCTTCGCCTCCGGGCCAGCGGCCGGCTGCTCGGCCTCGAGCGGGCTGCAGCCGAGCTCCCAGACGTACTGCCGGTGCCGGGCGCGCACCTCCTCTGCCATGGCCCAGTACAGCCGGCGGTACGCGGCAAGGAGCCGCGCGGCGCGGCGCCGCCTCCGGCGCAGCACCTCCTCCCGCGTGAGCGCCTCCGCCGTGGCCTCCATCTCTGGCGACGGCGGGCCGCTGGGGGAGCGAGGGTTTCGCGTCACCACAGCTGCTGCCTTCACCTTGGGTACCGGCGCCGGCGCATCTAGGTTCGTCATGGCATGCGGCTGGTAGGAGGAGGTCATGGCGTGCGCCGAGATTGTCGCCGGATCTGGGGAAAGCGGAGGATGGATGGCTCGGGCCGAGAGGGGATAAACCACGCACGCGAACACTACTGAAGTTGGAAAACCAGCCCACGCACGAGCGTAAAAAACCAAACCGGCCCATTAATATATACCATTCTCCTTTCCCAATTATTTTCTTCAAACAGTGAAGGTGAGCAGAAGTCGTCGTCTAAACTATGGAAGATAGATGTTACCTCCAAAGTTAAATGTTTCTCATAGAGGTTGGCCCAAGTATCTATCTCAACAACTGCTCTTCTCCATCATCGGAATATGTCTTTGGTGACATCGTGTACTGTGTGACAATGAGGACTCTTGGCAGCATTCCCTATTGCATTGTAATGCGACTTCGTGTGTATGGGCTCTTCAAGATACTGAGCTTGTGGATTCCGTGAATAGGGTCACGGAACCGAATGCAGAGTGATGGGTCTTTGAGTTGATGGAGGCCCTCCCCTCTTCTGAATTCATCCAGGTGCTAGTCACCTTATGGGCAATTTGGTTCGCTCGGCGGCAAGCTCTCCATGAATATATTTTTCAAAGCCCGCATGCTACACATAGCTTTGTCATGAGATACATACATGAGCTTGAAGAATGCAAACCGAAGTCATCTCCTGCAATACGTCTGACACCTCCTAACATAGCAAGGCTTAGATGGATACCACCTCCTTAGGGGATGACCAAGATCAGAGTCGACGGGGTTGTGTCAAGGGCCACCAACGAAGGTGCGTTCAGCACCGTGTGCAGGGATTCGTCAGGTGCTTACCTTAGATCTTCAGTTATGAGATGTTTGGGTGTAACAGATCCGGCAATGCTCGAAGCATTGGCCTGCCACGAGCCTCTAACATAGCTATGGATCTTTCACTTTCACATGAAATCATAGCCTCTGATTGCCAAGGTGTTGTGAAGGACATAAATCAAGGTACAAGAAGGACATATGCCAGTTTATAAAGGAGATCTCAGCTACCTCCGTGCAACTACAATGATGTACCTTCATCTTCGAAGGTCCTGAATCTAATATTGAGGCACATAGCCTTGCCAAACATGCTTTTGGGTTGTTTTTAGGTTGCCATGTTTGGTTTTCGAATCCTCCAGATTTGTATTGCACCCCTATGAATATTGTCGATTAATAAAGAAGTGTGTTTGGCCTAGAAAAGCTCACATTCATATGCATCTACGAACGGGAGTTAGTTAGGTTATCAAGACACCGTGTAATGAGTACT
>NC_057811.1:6195717-6199508 GCF_018294505.1 Triticum aestivum | reverse complement strand
GGCATGGGAGAAACTAGGAAATGACGGGTTAGTTGTGGCATCAACTCTTATACTCACTTCTCGCTTGTTGCATGTGTCACCAATCTAGCAACAACTAGAACGACCGCGATGTCTTTCCCTTTCCTCGGATCTCTCTGAAACAAGCATTACCAAATCTAATTGATTGTACAATTATGAGGACACTAGAGCATTGGATCTCCTTTTTGTTCTGGCCACCATACGTGTGTGACCTCAAGGTTAGAGGAGGGAACCTTCGGAGGTACTTACTTCCTTCACTAGTGCGGAAAAGCCTAATTATGGCATGGCAAAAATGGCCTAACTATCGTGGACACCCAATACCACCAATATGGCTCCATTATTAAAAAATAGTGGTGGCATTGGAGCATACGTCAGCAATATTCTATGTGTTGATGGCATGCCACATGGCCAACGCCAATAGTAATTGTATGTTAACACTATCGTGCCTTGTTGGCCAACGCCAGCAAATTGATTTTTCGGTAATAAAGAAAATTATATGCATTTAAACCATCAACTTAAGATGCAATACTGCATGAACTAGTTCAACTCCACAAAACTACATACATACTCATCAACTTAACTAGTTCAAATCCGCAAAACTACATAATTATTAGTTAAATAACCAAATAATTCAACTTCACAAACTAAACCATCGTTCCATAGCGAGCCTGCTAGGTGGTCGATCATATTTTCTGATCAAAGATTAACTTCAACTGACGAATCTTGTGTCTGTTGTTCTCCACATCTTTTTCGAAATGAATTTTCTCCATCTTGAGGGCATTCCTCTTGGCCCTGAGGATTATTCTCTCATTCTTTAGTTTATCCCTCTCCTCAATCAGTTGATCCATCTAGCCCCTCAGCGTAAGAGTCTTGCTCAAGAGATGAGCCTTCTTGTTCAGCAGTTGACCCGTCTCCACCTTCAGCGAGGCATTGACGTCCTGCGTGGACTTAATGGTATATTGATGAGACCTTAAGAGCTCACGGTTGAGCATCTCCACATCATATACCTCTTCCTAGAAGCATTGGCTATGACAAGTCAGCGTGAACTACAAAATAATGACAAGTCTCAACGCCAACTACAAAACATATGAAGTTTAGTACCTATTTATACCCTAAGTACAAAACCGGTTTCTACACAAATATTTCAATACTAAAACACAATAGTGCCGTTTCTCTACTAGTGTTCCTTAATGGCACACACTGCGCTCAATCTTTAACCAAGCACTAAATTTTGCACCAACGAAACTTGTTCAAATATTGCATATCTTGGCACTTTTGGCACTAGAATAGCACTGTGTAGAACTAAGTGCAACCAAATCTAGCCAGTGTTTTGGCCATGACCTGTAGCAAACAATTCTTAACCTTGCCATGGCCTAGAGCTAGAGAAAACAGTTCTTCAACAGTTCTAAAAATGCCATTTCTATCAACATGTTTGCATATGACCTAAACAAATTAAAGACTCCAGTTCAGGGCTTAGGGTATTTTTGTGCTTGGTTAAAGCCATGATAAAATTTTGGCAATGTGTTTTGGCATTGCCCACATTTGGTATAATTTTATGCTTGTTTGGTACACTAGTATTGCACACATGGACAATCATCTACACAATTGGTAAAATTTTGGATAGACTTATCTCCTAAATTTTGGTTGTGTCAAAGCTTTTCTAACAATTTTTTGGCACTGTCAAAGTCCATTAATTGAAACTACCATGAACCCTAGCTAATCTCCTATAGTTCTAAGAGTGAAGCAAACAAATGGAGAGGGATATGCTAACCGAAGATTGGAGCCGCGGTGATTCGTCAACCGCCAGCATATCCGTCGCCGAAACCATAACAATTCGGATGAAATAAATGACTCATGCTAAATGGACGACAATGGCAGGGAGAGGGGAGGTGTATATGTAGGGCAAAGAAAGGGGAGGTCTAGAAGAATACCACGACACTTGAAATGGCCAAAATCGTCATTGGTAGAAGGGGGTCGGCGGCGGCTGCAGCGAGTAGAAAATGGGATTGGGAGAGACAGAAGTGTCAAGTAGGGCCATCCCTAGGGTTTGACCCGCCTCTCTCGGAAATGTCGGGCTAGGCCCAATAGGCCCAATAAGATTCAAAAGAATAAAAAGACTCAAAATAATAAATAAATAAGAGACTCAAATTATAAAATATTCAAAATAATAAAAGACATTAAAATAATAAAAAGACTCAAAATAATAAAATACTTTAGAACAATAAAAAGACTCAAATTAAAAAAAACTCAAAATTATAAAAGACTCAAAATTATAAAGATTCAATATAATAAATAAAAAACTAGAAATAATAAAATATTTGAGAAGCTCCGGTTGGTCCATTTACCAACCACATAGTGAGCTAAGAGGGAACAAAAAAAACTAAGAGGAGCTAGCTAATTTCAGAGAAGATTTTTGTGGAGAAGGGAAGTGAATGTGTTCAGGAAGCAAGGACTGCAACAGTCCTATATATAGGCAAAACATTGTGCTGGCGTTCCAATACAAGGCAGGCCAATACTAGAGTATTTACCTATGGCATACATAGAAAACCAAGGCGCCACTATCTTTTAACTAGTCAGTACAGCTGAGCCCAGACATTTGTGCCATTTGAAATAATATCCACACCAACACTAACGTTATAAAGCTGCCGTACTAAATATGCCAACGTCACCACTATTTGAGAAAAATAGTGTTGGCATTCATTGGAAATGTGGCGCCACCAACAAGAATTGTGGCTATCCATTTCTCCACTAATGATTGCTCATTTCACAGACTGGATATTGATCTGCATATATAATCAACAAATACCAAAACGATATTTCATTGAATACAAAATAATGGTGAATATTAGCAAGATCCCATGTTCAATGTACGCATGGCTTGATTCTTTTCAATTTCCAACGAGTTGCTTCACATATATACTTGCAGTTAAGTAGAGGAAATTTTTCTTGATGCTTGTTCATGAAGAGAATATTATTAAAAGATGAATAAAAAAGTGGGAGGCTCCCACGTCTTGCCCCTCTACTGGTGACGACTTGTCTACATCGTCATTGCCCTCCCTTGTCAGCAAGCCCCACCCCAACCCGATCCCACCCACCCGGAGCAGCCCCTTCCATTGGATCCGCCCTCCCCCTCCCCTGCATAGAGCTCAGATAATGAAGAGGATGGCCCGGTTTCCAAGTCGCCGCCGACTCACCAGATCCTGGAGCCGACGTCGATGCCCGCTGAGGTTCCTCCTGCCCGGTCACTTTCACCCGAGGTGTGCCCAGGATGGGTCGTTGCAGGGCCGACGCTGGCTCTCCTGGTGTGCCACAGTAGCATCAGGCTAGCTGCCCTAGCCCTTCACAGGCCCTTGCTGGATTCAATGTTGTTGCTGTCCATGACTTGCATTGTTGGTGGTTCTAGTACCGGAAAAATATGTTTGTTGAGTGCTGAAAATGATGCTTCATCCTCCTCCGCCCCACGGCATCACCTCAATTCGGCTGTGGTCCGAGATTGCTCTTTGGTGCCTGGGGGATGGTATTTTTCGGTTGCTGCGGGCCATGGAGGTTGGAGTGCGATGGAGTAGGAGAAGTGTGGATGCTACCTGGTACTGTCATGATGCACCTCTGCCTTGTGCGGTGTCCAGCCAAGCTGAGCGAGCCGCTTAACTCAAGTGGATGGATGGGCCAATGTTTCCACTGAGTCAACCCAAGCACTTTGTTGTTGTCTGCTAGGAGCCGCTAATGATTTGTCACTGATACAAGAACTTCCACTTGCCAGCCAGTGCTCTCTC
>NC_057811.1:6174275-6195374 GCF_018294505.1 Triticum aestivum | reverse complement strand
GTCGGCACCGTCATATGGAACTCAAATTTTCACTTAGGTTAGTTGTGGCATGCCGACCTTGCATTGAGGTCAGGTTTGTACGTTCAGGCTCTCTTGGTGTCATCTCTAGAAGATTGCTCAGCATAACATGAGGATTGTTGCATCCTCCCTCACGCTCCTATTGTAGGACCTTCTTGTCGAAATGCCCTTGATAGATTCGAAAGGCGTTGTTTTGTGACATGTTGATCCTATGCTGGACGAAGCAATGCCACATCTTCCTTAGGTGTCGCCTGCTATCATTTGTCTTGCAAGTTGCTCTGTTTGGTGTGAAGATGTGTGGTTGGAGCCTGTTGTTCCGTTGGTTGGGAGCGAGGAGTTTGTCAACCCAATGTGCTCAAAGTCTATGATCTTATTTCCCCACCCAGTTGGCTGGTTCTGACTATCGATAAGCATTACCCTGCATGTACGATTCTATGTTTTGGGGACCTGCTTGGTTTGAATTATGCATCGTATGATGGAGCCTTCGACAAGCCTATTATTGTGGTTGAATCCCTGGATGAGGTGAGCACTGGTGTTGCTGAGGTGACATGGGTTGATGCAGATGCACCACGATTTTTTTGACGTGCAGATGCACCACTATTATCTACAGAGGAATTTCTTAGCAAGGTTACTTGTGGGGTTCCACACCCTCTTCTTTGGACCACCACGTCGCTGTACGGGGAGAAGGATGGTGGGCGACAAAGCGGACCACTGGAAAATAATAACAAGGCGTGCAACATCCCAGCGGCCAAGCGCGAGGAGCATAGGTAGTTGGAGATTTTTGGTGAGTTGATAGAGGTGGGCAAAGTGGACGCCTCTGAGAAAAAGATGAAAGCATACCTGAACATGTACAAAAAAAAAACCCTTTCACTGCAAGTTGTCACGACGTTGTGGTCTTTGGCGGGCATCACTAGGAAGTCAAAGTTCGACCTCGCAGGATGTCTCACACGTAATAATGTTAGCCCATGATGCTTCCATGTTGAGCCAGAGGCGTGATTCGATATGGATGAGTTCTCTTCGGTGAGTGGTGATAAGTTTAGTTGTACTTGAGCCATGACTAATTTCCTAGGCCTTGATGCTCTTCTGTCTGACCTAAATGATGCCCCTTTATGTTGCATTTGTCTTGTCCCTATCCCAAGCTCCAATATTTGTTTTTTCCTTCAGTTTTTCATTTTTGAGTTTTCACTTGGTTTTCATGATTAACCGAGAATGTTAGGTCTTTGAGTCCGATTTTCTTATAAACTGGACCATTTGTCTTCCCCTACTTCATAATTAAATGCAGGAACCTGCCCTCGGGATGAGGTTTCTCACAAAAGATGTTATTAGCCAATGAAGAGATCTTGACTAAACATGATGAGCATTAAATTGTACTCCCTCCGTCCGATAATGTAAGACGTTTTTTGACACTACACTAGTGTCAAAAAGCGTCTTATATTATGGGACGGAGGGAGTAATTGTCTAGCCCCATAAAGATGGAGGAATTTAGAGTTAGATGAAATACACTTGGTACAATTTCAACAATTTTTTTCAACAAAAGTTATTTTTGGAGAGTACAACACTACTCTCCAAACCATAAGAATAGAAGTGTTGCTTGCACAATATGGTTGGATATGGACATGAAAGGTATTTTTGGAGGTTATAATCTACCCTTGACCTAACATAATTATCAGGACATCGTTACTGCACAACGGTGCAATGTCGCGACGCCTGTATACAAACGCAAATCACTGAAACGTCATATGGACCGACAAGTGCTGAATGAACATATTCTTTTGTTATGTTATGATCCAAATTCATATATAAATATAAATGCTAACTTTTAACAAGTGGAGCGGAGTGGAGACCCGTCATCGAGAGGCTTGGGCCAGTGAAAACCCGGCATTTGTAAACTCGCCCGACATAATGACGATTTTTTGGTTGTCACCCGTGGTTTTTCCCCCTTTGTTTTAGAGGGGTTTCACAAGATAAATCTTGCGTCTCATCTGTGCTTGATTTCATTCTTCTTCTTTTCGTTTTTCTGTCGTATCTCTAACAACTATCTGCTACACCGAGTGATCATACCACGAAGTTGGCGTCTCGCCATACACCTATATTTTTCGTAATTATTACTCCCTCGTCTGCGGTTTATAGGGATCAATTTGAAAACCCTAAACCCCAAGAACTATCTCACTTACAGTGGACCCAACCATGCACGTAGTGTCAACTGAATTGTACGAATCCCGCGATCTTCTCTGGAGCATAATTATGCGATGTCTGTTGACCGGATTGGAAGATGATGAAGTACGTTGCATATACTAACTGCTCTCAAGAGATATTTAAGGGCCTCATCTCCTGATCTAAGTTTCCGTTGAAACCATAATTTGCAATCTTTTCCTTGCATTGCGTTAGTTGCGATCGTGAAAGAGTCTATTCGATTTTTTTATTTTTTTTAGGAAGAGTCTATTCGATTTAAAGATACGTGTTTCCGTCTAAACAAACGCACTAATTAATCCACAATCTTTTCATTCCCTCAACTGAATAACTAGCGTCATAACTGCACATCCACCGCCCCAATGGCACCACGAAAACGCCAACAGAAAAACAACCCTCGCGCGCCGCGGGCGTCGCGGATGCTACCGGCGGACCTCCTGCTGGCGATCGCCGCGCGTTCCGACGCCAGAACGATCGTACGCTGCGCCGCCACCAGTAAGTCCCTTCGCCGCGAAATCGCGGACCCTTCCTTCATCCGACAAGCTGCCACGGGCGTCGTGCCGACGCGGATCCTCCTCGCCCACACCCGTCGCCACAGGCGCAAGAACCACCGGCGCAAGCCCTTCGTCTCTCTGGTCCACCCGGCTACGCCGGCCGCCATGTGCTTCACCGACAAGCACCTCGCGCCCTTCGTGGCACGAAGCGCCGCCGACGATCTCCTCGGCCGGTACGACCCTGTGACGTCGCGCGGGGGCCTCATCGTCCTCGTCCGCCGCCACTATGTCCACGAGCACAGATACTCTGATCTGTGCGTGTACGACCCCATGACCGGCGACCGCACCTTCCTCTCCAAACCGCCGGGCATCTCCTTTGACAGGTCTTGTATTGGATGCCCTTGTCACCCGTGCGTTCTACTCACTGCTGCAGATGGCGTAAACGGCTCCTCCTTCCTGCTATTCTTCGCCCACCGGGCCTGGTGCCAGTTCAAGGCCGCAAACTCCATGAGAATCCAGATGGCCGCACTGTCCGACAACGGCAATGTCAGCTGGGGACCTGTCACTGAACACTTTGGCGCCCCGTTAGGGAATCACCACGATGAGCATGATGACGCCGTTGTACTCCCTGGCGGCGTCATCCACTGGCTCCAACATGGCAGCCAGATCCTCACGTATGACGTCTCGACGAGGAAGCTAGGCACGGTGGAGCTCCCAGCCATGCCCACCAACAACAAACCAGTCCAGCGTCACCTGAGGACGTCACCAGACCGGAGGCTACGGTTCCTCGTGGCTGACGTGTTCATGATTACCATGTGGATACAATTACCTGGTGGCCATGGTTGGGAGCGGCAGGCCGTGATCGATATGGAGGAGAAGCTGCGGTTGTTTGAACCCAACGTCCCTGTTGGCAGTATGGTGATTCAGTTCAAGCGTTCAGGGGAGAGGAACAACACGGTCATGTTGCGGATACATGGCCAACGCTGCCTGCTCATTGTCCTTGACTTGGAGACCAAGGAAATACGTAGGCAACACCAGAACCCCTCCTTGCTATTTGAGGTTGACTTGTCTGAGAGATTACAGGGCATGAAAATCTTTTCCTAGGCAGAACTATCAGGGCAGGAGAAGATGCAAATGCATTGAAAAGGATGGATCAAACATTTTGGGTGCACATGGCTAGCTACCTAATATTATTTAAAATGTTAATTTTTTTCAAGTCATGTATTTGGTATTGTGTGGTCTCACCAATTAAATTTGTACTGGCTACTGAGCCATCATATTGTTTGCGTTTCATAAAATTTTCGAAGTAAGTTATTTAATAGCATTTTTTTCTTCTTCTATATCTTGCTGAATGAACTGGAGAAAATAATCCATTGATCTTATCAAGTACTTCTAGTCAAAGTAATTCCAGTCTTGAATCAACAAGAAATTCGCTTATGGAACCAGGAAGTGACCATTATTGGTAGGTTATTTCTTAATAATGCAATCCTGATTTGTTAATTATTATGCTGTATATCTGTGAATTGTTTCCCCTGAGTACTTAAATCTGAAGCAAGTTGCACGTTAGTGCATGCATGTGTGACAGTCTGTTTACTAACGACCTGTTGAAACTGAAACTTCTTTCGATTATGTTTTTACTTGTTTTGCTAAGGCTATATGGAGTAGTATTTTATATTCCTTTCCATGCATACTTTGCTAATGCAGAGTATAAAATAACTCTGTACATTTTAGTAGTGTCTAGTGAAAGCCAATTTGAACTTCGTTAATGCAAAGAATTAAAAAAAAAGACAATTTTTTGTTGCTATTGGGAATATCTGGTGTGCTAGCTCTTTGCTTGTGGTGATGATGATGCGACGAGCAAAGTAGCAATGAATGCTTTGTTACAACAGCTAGCAAGGAAAATGGCAGTGTAGCTTTGTTGCTTGCAAAGAGAAAGTGGAGTGTGTCAGCATCCCTAACCTGAAGTGTTCACAAAAAAAAAAGCATCCCTAGCCTGAAGGCTCCACAGCTCGCAAGCCGCACAGCATCCCCAGCGTCTGAAGAAGCCCAGCCCACGAGTCGTTTTGAGCCGGCGTGAATCAAGTGATGAGAAGCCCAACTATGCACCCCTACTACCAAGGCACACGAGGTTAGACACATCCAGAGGATCAGACGGCACGACGTGGCTGCTACCTATCACTCTCTCCTGTCCATTTCCCCTTCCCCAAAATTCGCGTAATCCCTATGTTCAGCTGTAATCAAGAGATTTGTACTCATAATCGTGTTGAGGATAATCTCAGGATGGTTTGGAGCGGAAGGCCGTGATCGACATGAAGGAGAAGCTGCGGCTGTTTGAATTCAACGTCCCTCGTGGCAGCACGATGATTCAGTTTGAGTGTTCAGGTGAGAGGAACGATGTGATGATGTTGCGGACAAATCAGCAGCGCCGTGTGCTTATCGTCCTTGACTTGGAGATGAAGGAAATACGTAAACAACACCTGAATCCCTCCTTGCTATTTGACGTTGACTTGTCCGAGAGGTTACAAGCCATGACATTTTTTTCCTATGCAGAATTATTAGGGCAGGAGAAGAGGCAAATGCATTGACTCTATCCCCAAATAATTAATCATCAAGCTTTGAGT
This sequence comes from Triticum aestivum, assembly GCF_018294505.1. Taxonomy (NCBI): domain Eukaryota; kingdom Viridiplantae; phylum Streptophyta; class Magnoliopsida; order Poales; family Poaceae; genus Triticum; species Triticum aestivum. Next base: position 6,190,051 of record NC_057811.1, on the reverse strand, counting down.
GATATATGTCTACCCAATATTTGAAATGTCTTTTTCGCAGTCATGTATTTGGTTATGTGATCTCACCTATTAAATTTGTATGAGTACAGAACCATCATATTATTTTTGTTTCTTGAAAGTTGACAAGCTATGGTGTCACTTTTCTTGTAAACATTTTTTCTTGTGTATCTAGCTGAATGAACCAGAGATACAATCCAATGAGGTTATCAGTTACTTCCATTGTTCAATATGTACTAAATTGGTTTATGGAACATGAAAGTGATTCAGACATTGATGAACTACCATTGGTAGGTTACTTCTCAATACTGCAATCGTGATTTGTTAAAACAAATATGTTCCGATGTCAATTATTATGCATCCACGGGAGATAATTTTCAAAAGGAGTTATGCTCTAAATATATAATATATATCTCCACAATGCAACCTTTCCCAGTTTTATTAAAGTAAATACTTAAATCTGAAGCATGTTGCATGTTAGTGTATGCCTGTGGCAGTTTACTAGCTACTGGTGGAGATAATATATTCATGACAAGCTTAGTTACTTGAGTAACTGTGCACACCTGCTGCTATTTGTGTTTATTTAGTAGAAACATTTGGTCATGTTGCGCAGAGCAACTAGCTTCGACACCTTCCACCTCATGTCGCTTGACGGCTTTGTCCTTGCCCTCGTGGACAGAGACGTCTGTGCGGACGATCCCAGTCACCGAGAGCAGCCAAACCCTGTCATCCGAGCCGGCCGGCGTGCAAATACCCGAATATGTACTCATCGACAGGTGTGAGTATTTAGCCATCTACAGAGACATATTTCAGTGGAAGCTTTCAGTGAGCGTTATCTTGGTTTACCCACCCCGGTGGCACGGATAATCGGAGGAACTTTTGATCACATTGGGGAGAGGATACGTGCCAAACTCCAAGGTGGTTCAAAACGTATGATTTCTTGTGCTGGACGTGAGGTGAGAATAAAAGCTGTTGCACAATCGATACCCACTTTCAGTATGAGTTGCTTCAAGCTGACAAAGAATGTTTGTAAGGATTGGCATCTTGTATGGCCAAGTATTGGCGGAGTAGCAATCTGGACAGTCGTTCTTTGCACTGGCTGTCCGGTGTCACTCAATTCCCCAAAACATAAGAGTGGGATGGGATTCAGGGATCTCGAATTGTTCAACTTAGTCTCCTCGGAAAGCATAGACGGAGACTGATGACCAATCGCAATTCCTTGTGTGCACGGGTCCTGAAGGGAAGGTATTATCCAGCTTGTGATTTTATGCAAGCCACAGCTCCGAAATTTGCATCTGTGACTTGGCGAGCTATCATTGCCAGAAGAGATGCGTTGAAAACTGGCTTGTTCAAGCATCCCGGCAGTGGATCCACTATCTCGATATGGGATGATAAGTGGATTCCGGGAACTTTGTCCATGTTTCCGGTGGCCCGGATCGGCAATACTAATATAAACATGGTTTCAGACCTTATTGATTCGGACAACTGGACATTGAAGATGGATTTTTTGAGAGACAACTTCATATCTCCTGATGCGGATGCAATACTAAATATCCCACTCAGGTGGGGAGGGGGTGAAGATGTTCTGGCATGGGCGTGTGAAAGAACCGGGTGCTATACTGTAAAATCTGCATATCGATCTCTGATGACTCAGAACGAGCAGCAAGCTCTAGAGGAAGGGACGATAACCGAAGCTTGAGAGACAGAAAAACAGCTATGGTCCCGACTTTGGAAATTGAAAGTTCTACCAAGTGTGAGTTTTCTGGTGACGAGTATTGCGGGGAATTCTGCTAGCTCGAGCTACCCTACATCACCGTCACATTGCTGGCGCCCTCCCGATGATGACCGGATCAAGATCATTGTGGACGGCAGCATTGCCGTTGACGCCCGCGGCGGAGGGGTTGGAGGGGTGGCGAGGTCTCAGTCCTCCCTCATGGCAGCTTGGTGTAAACCTTACTCAAGTATTACTGACCCCCTCATCTATGAAGCCTATGCACTCCGGGATGGCATCATCTTTGCACAGCTCCGAGGCGCTTCGAGAAGGTAGTACTTGAGTCAGACTGCATGGAGATTGTGAATCTCTGTATTAAGCACCACGAGCCCAAATCGGTAGTGGCGCCCATCATATCCAAAATTCGGGAGCATTTTTCTTCCTTTAAATTTTGTATTATTCAACATGTATCTAGAACAGCAAACTTTCCTGCCCATCTATGTGCAAAGCATGCTAGCACTTTGGATGTTACAGATTGCTGGATAGATTCTACCCCTAGTTTCCTTGTAACTAGCCTCTTAGCAGATTCCGCAGGGTTGTGTGTGTTGAATAAAGCTCCCTAATCCCCCCTCAAAAAAAAGAGACATATTTGTTACCTTATATGTGAACTTTTTACTAAAGCAATATAATAATGGGCCCCAACTTTCGAGTCAAAAAAAAAAGATATAGACTTTGCCTCGTATACTACTCCAGGTCCAATAAGTCTCCAATCGCTGTCCGATTTTTGCACGATCAGCAGGCCTGGATTGTATGTCGTACCAAAAACATACGTAGCAGCACTCGGCCGGTTATATAGTAAAACACTGCGGCGCGTGCGGATCGCGGACGACTGGAAACTAGAAAAGGAGCGGCGAACGAGAAGCAGCGGCGAACGAGAGCGATCGGCAATGGCCTCGAATCCGGTCGTGCTACCCAGCGACGTCCTCGCGGAGGTCCTCCGGCGCCTCGTGCCGCACACCCTAGCCGCGGCCCGGCTGGTCTGCAGTGCATGGCGCGACACCGTCGATGCCCGCCTGCGTGGCCACCTGCTCTCGCGCTCGGTGCGCGGGATCTTCATCAACTTCACCCGGCTTAGATTCTCAGAGTTCTTCTCACGTCCCACGACTGGCCCCGCGATCTCTGGAGGGCTCGACTTCTTGCCCTGCATGGGCGTCACGGTCACGGACCACTGCAACGGCCTATTGCTTTGCCGCGGTCTGAGACACGAGTGTGACGATGCATTGCCGCGCGATTATGTCGTGAACCCGGCCACGCGCCGATGGGCGCGTCTGCCCCAACGTCCTGGGTCAAACGTGTTGGGATTCGATCAAAGTGCCTACCTCGCGTTCGAACCGACCATGTCGACACACTATGAGGTATTTTTGGTTCATGTGTGCTAGCTGCCGGTGAACCGCACAACGACCATGATGATGCGTTGCTTGAATCGGAGTGGCCTCCGGAGTTATACGTCATCCATGTGTTCTCATCGGCGACTCAGCGGTGGGACAAGAGGATCTTCATTCGAGAAGGGGAGGCTGCAGGGCTCGTCCGTAACATGTGTTAACTGTATAGACTAGAACCCCCGCTCGCCCATGTCCCGCACGCTCCAGTGCACGATCTCCACGATCCCCACGATCGACCACGCGCTCTCGCTAGCGCTCGGCGCTCCCTCTGTACTGTCGCTATATAAGCAGAGATCAATCACAGCACCACCCAAGGTGGATTGCTCATTCTTTCCCTCGTCAACATGGTATCAGACGCTGGTTTTTTCTCCTGCCTATAGACATCTTCCGCTGTCCGCTCCAACTGCTTCTCGAGCCATGTCGATGCCCCCACCTCCCCCACCTCCTCCCCCACGTCCTGGCGGTGGCACTGGCGGCGCACCCCTCACGCCGGCCACGCCGCCTTCCAACCCAGCTCTCCTGACCCCCTCCGCCTTCAGCCGCGGAGCACTCTTCGTCTCCGATGCAGGCGCTTCCACCTCCACCGCGCCGCCGCCCGTCTCTCCATTGGCGGGCATCTTCATCAACCAGCACGTCCCCATCGTGCTGTCGCTGAACCTTCCCAATTTCTCCCACTGGCGTACCCTGTTTGAGGTGATGTTCCAGAAGCAGGCGGTCGGCGACCACATCACCGGACCGCCACGGCCCCAGGACCCGTACTGGCTCCAGGATGATGCCCACATCGTCTCATGGCTGTACAACCGCGTCACCCCGGAGGTGTTCGGCCTGATCCACAAGCGCGGCGCCACGGCCGCCGCCATCTGGAGCTCCATCCGCGACCTCTTCCTGGAGAACGCCGAACATCAGGTGGTGGCGCTCTCCACCGAGTTCCGGCGCATCGAGCAAGGCGGCTCCTCCATCCTCTCCTTCGCGCGCCTCAAAGACTGCGCCGATCGCCTCGCCGAGCTCGGTGCCACCGTTACCGACCGCGATCAGGTTCTCAACATGATCCGTGGGCTTCACCCCCGGTTCAGGTACGCCGTGCCCATTCTCACCATGCAAACTCCCTTCCCGTCGCTCCTGCGTTGCCGCGCCTTTCTTCTTCTTGAGGAGAGCCGACTCGCCGCCGACACCACCACCGACACGGCTCTCCATGCTGCTCGGGCCCCAGCTACCACCAACAATCCTGGGGGCCCCGCTGCTACTGGACATGGCGGCGGCACCAACCGCGGACACGGCGGTGGTCGACGCGGCCGCGGGCGGGGCCACCACTCCGGCGGGGGCAGCAACTCCGACGGGGGCAACAACTCCGGCGGGGGCACCCAAGCTCCTCGCCCTGCCGCTCCTGCACCCGCGCCATGGACCGGCATGGTGCACGCATGGCCCATGCCATGGCGCCCCCACGCCCCAGGCTCCGGCATCCTTGGGCCACGTCCCGGAGGGGCTGCTCCATTCGCCGGCTCGGCCACGCACCACGCAACCGCGCCCGGCGCCTTCAACACTGCCCCGCCCACTGCCTGGTACCCGGCTGTGCCCCACACCCACTCTACAACGCCGCGCCCGCGCCTGCTCCCCCGCCCTCGTCCTCAACCTCGGCGTGGGACCAGAGCGCCCTCATCGCCGCGCTCAACAACCTGACGGTGCAGCAGCAGCAGCCGTCTCCCCCGAGCACCGACTGGTACCTGGACACAGGTGCTTCATCGCACATGGCGTCGTCGTCAGGTATTCTCTCCTCCGCCAACCCTTGCTCCTCTCATCACATAGTAGTCGGCGACGGATCATCGCTTGCAGTAACGCACACAGGTCACACCACCATACCCACTTCCCACTCCCCACTCCACCTCAATAAGATCCTCGTCTCTCCCTACCTAATCAAAAACCTACTCCCGGTCAAAACTCTCACCCGTGATAACCCAGTTAATGTGGAGTTTGATGATCTTGGCTTCTCTTTCAAGGATCGAAGAACGAGGAAGGTGATCCTCCGCTGTAACGACGCCGACGACAAGCTCTACCCCCTGCCGTACACGCCACCGACCCATGCTCACCATGCGCTCGCCGCGGTCTCGCGTGACCTTTGGCATCAACGCCTCGGCCACCCCGCCATCGACACCCTCGACCGGACCCTGCGCTCCTCCGTCATCACCTCAGAACCCAGCACCACCGGCGTGTGTCAGGCGTGTCAACTCGGCAAAAGCACTAGACTGCCTTTTAATTCATCATCGCATGTATCTTATTTTCCGTTTCAGCTTGTACACAGTGATGTTTGGACCTCCCCCATATCTAGCAATTCTGGTTACCAATACTATCTGTTGTTGCTCGACGACTACAGTCATTTCGCATGGACGTTGCCTCTTCGCCAAAAATCAGACGTTTTTCCTACCATCCGCAATTTCATCGCGTTCGTCAAAAACCATTTCAATCTCCCTGTCCTCACAGTCCAAACAGACAACGGTAGAGAATTCGATAATGCTTCCTCACGTACCCTCTTCGCCTCGCTCGGCATTGCCCTACGTATGTCATGCCCTTACACCTCTCCACAGAACGGGCGCGCCGAGCGCGCGCTCCGTACACTTAACGACATCGCCAGATCACTGCTAACCCATGCCCATATGCCTTTCTCCTTCTGGGCAGAAGCGCTGCAAACCTCTACCTTCCTACTCAACCGACGGCCGTGCCGACCTCGCCACGACCAGACACCGTTCTTTCTTCTATACGGTGCTCACCCCGACTACACAGCCATGCGCGTTTTCGGGTGCCTATGCTTCCCCAACCTCACAGCCACCACCCCTCACAAACTCGCCCCACGCTCGGCACCGTGCGTTTTCCTCGGCTACGCCATCGATCACAAAGGCTATAGATGTCTCAACCCTGCAACTGGGCGCGTGATCATCTCTCGCCATGTCGTCTTCGATGAGCATCGTTTTCCCTTTCGCGACCAATCCAGTGCACCGCCACCTGACCCGACGCCTCCCCTTGACGACGAGCTCACGCTCCCGTTCGTTCCCCGGCGATCTCGTACTGTGCGGACACGACCCGCCGCTGCTCCTGACCAAACTGTGGACGCGATGGCAGATCACACCCCTCCCGCCAACACAGCCCCTTCCTCGCCTACGGCCTCTACACCACTGCAAACCTCCTCGCCTACGGCCTCTACACCAACAGCTGCTCCGGCCACCCCTCTCACCACTGCTCCCAGCAGCACCCCTTCGCTATTACCCACGCCCCCGCGTCCACGACGCCGCGCGCACCCATCCCAACCCACACCATGACTACGCGTGCTCAGGCCGGCAAGTTCCTGCCCAACCCCAAGTATGCCGACAACCTTACTGCCACTGTCACCGACACTGCCATATCACCCATACCCCGATCGGTGCGCTCTGCTTTGCAAGATCCATGTTGGCTGTCTGCTATGCAGGTTGAGTACAGGGCGCTGATGGAAAATGCAACCTGGCGGCTCGTGCCACGACCGCCCGGCGTCAATGTCGTCACCGGCAAATGGCTCTTCCGCCACAAGTTCAAGGCAGACGGGTCGCTCGAACGGTACAAAGCACGCTGGGTGCTGCGCGGGTTCTCTCAACGACCTGGCGTGGACTTCGACGAGACGTTCTCTCCCGTCGTCAAGGCCGCCACGATCCGCGTCGTCCTCACCATTGCTGCCACACGCAACTGGCCGGTCCATCAAATGGATGTCAACAATGCCTTCCTCCACGGGCGTCTCGCCGAGCGCGTCTACTGTCAACAACCTGCGGGTTTCGTCGACGCGCACCACCCCGAGCACGTGTGCCTCCTCGACAAGTCGTTGTACGGCCTCAAACAGGCACCGCGCGCGTGGTTCGCCCGGTTCGCGGCCTTCGCGCACCAGCTCGGCTTCGTCAGCTCTCGCGCAGATCCCTCGCTGTTCGTGCTCCATAGCAGCGCGGGTGACGCCTACCTCCTCCTCTACGTCGACGACATCGTCCTCACGGCCTCGTCGCCGGCGCTTCTTCAACAGCTGCAGCGCCAACTCTCCGGCGAGTTCTCCATGAAGGACCTCGGCTCCCTCCACTACTTCCTCGGGATCGCCGTCACCCGCACGAAACACGGCTTCTTCCTCTCCCAACAGAAGTACGCTGAGGAACTGCTCGAGCGCGCCAACATGACGTCCCGCAAGCCACTGCCCACGCCTGTTGACACGCACGGCAAGCTCTCTGCTGTCGACGGCGCACCTGTTCCAGATCCAACCGAGTACCGCAGCATCGTGGGTGCCCTCCAGTACATGTGCATGACGCGCCCTGACATCGCCTACGCGGTCCAACAATGCTGTCTGGTCATGCATGATCCGCGCGCACCGCACCTCGCCCTCGCCAAACGGGTGCTACGCTACCTCCGGGGCACCACGTCTCATGGACTCCATCTCCCCGTCGCTCGACCTTGTGGCATACTCCGACGCGGACTGGGCCGGCTGCCCCGACACACGCTGTTCGACGTCTGGCTACGCCGTGTACCTCGGCGACTCCCTCATCTCCTGGTCCTCGAAACGCCAGGCCACCGTGTCCCGCTCCAGCGCGGAGGCGGAGTACCGCGCTGTCGCCAACGCCGTTGCGGAATGCTGCTGGGTTCGTCAACTCCTGGCAGAGCTCTCCATTCCCATGCCAAAGGCGAGCGTGGTGTTCTGCGACAACATCTCCTCGGTGTACATGTCTTCCAACCCAGTTCACCATCGGAGGACGAAGCACATAGAGCTGGATATCCACTTCGTCCGCGAACAGGTGGCGCTCGGCAAGCTCCGCGTGCTCCATGTGCCGACCAAGCAACAATTCGCGGACGTACTCACCAAGGGTCTCCCGACCACGGCGTTCCAAGATTTTCGTTCCAGTTTATGCATCCGCCCCCCGGATGCTTCAACTGCGGCGGGGTGTTAACTGTATAGACTAGAACCCCCGCTCGCCCATGTCCAGCACGCTCCAGTGCACGATCTCCACGATCCCCACGATCTACCACGCGCTCTCGCTAGCGCTCGGCGCTCCCTCTGTACTGTCGCTATATAAGCAGAGATCAATCACAGCACCACCCAAGGTGGATTGCTCATTCTTTCCCTCGTCAACAACATGCATTCGGGTTTGTGGTATAATCTATATCATTATCATGTCGTCTACTCGCGAAGCACGCTCTACATCCATTGCGAGCATGGCTATCTCATGAGGTACTACTACTTACTTGCTCCTATCTCATTATTCTCGTTTAGCAAGGGCTCGTCTGGTTCGTTGGATTTTCAAATCAAAGTAAAAGATTGTGATTTCCACTCAACATCAACCCTTCTAAATTTTTGATATGCTCACACTTAATGCTATGAATTTTTAGGAATTAGGTCAATATGAACACAATCCGAATAGTCTAGTACGTGCATTCCCATGAAATGAATGTCATACATAGCAAACAAATGTAGGAAAAATCCTATGGGAATTTTCTAGAAAATCCTACAAATCCTCCCAAAATATATACTGCTACGATTCACTCATGTTGTTATTAATCTGTTTTACCTGATTGTTTATGTTTGCAGAATGTGTTTGTCCGATCACACATACAGAGTAATAAAACTACCAGGTGTCAGTGAACTTCCGCTAAAAGGATATCCTGAGCACCATTTGGGTAGATCACTAAGAGGGGTGTATTGCGCAATATCTCATAAGAGGAGTCCGCTTCTTCAGCTTTGGCATCTCAATGAATCATGCAGTCAAATAGAATGGGTGCTAAACCATGATACCACTCTTAAGACCTTTGAACATGAGGACTATGCTCAACAAATGGGTAGACAATGGATCTTACAGGATGTTAACCACCGTAAGTCGTTGCCTGAGCGTAATGGTAATACACATGAAATTTACAGAGCGACAGTGGAAGAGAAATATGAATGGAACTCTGACGAGGATAACATTCTTGACATTGAATATGATGTTGAAGAGGATAACTTTCTTGAAGAGGGATATGAAGGAAATTATTGTTTCCTTGGGTTTCATCCTTATAAAGAGATTGTCTTCTTAATTTCAACAAGGAGAAAAACAAGAGTACTGGCATATGATTGCAACAGCTCGAAATTTCAAGACATGGGCAATGTGTGTTCAGCATATTATAACCCGGTCTGCGGACTACCATTTGGGGAGATGGACTCAGCTTTCCCGTATACGCCTTGCTGGATAGGCGAGTTTCCAGGAAACGAATTAGAATCGCTATTTGAAGATAAGGAGCTTCGTAGGAAAAAGTCAGAATTGGAAGAGGAATCCAACCTTTCATGCATGCGCGTGTACGAGATGCGCAAGTTCCATGCGCGCGCCAAGAGGATCAAGGACTCCGCCACCATGATTCGTCACAGACGGCACTAGTAGGAACTCACCTTCACCGACATGAAGGCCAAGGCGACCAAGTTGGACCTTAGCAAGGCCACCAAGAAGCTAGAGTGTTGAAGTTAAAAGTTGAAGGCAGGGCAAAAGAAATTCCTACCGCTGACTGCTCCTGCAAAGAAAATTTTGTGCTGCAGATCGCATGCTAAAACTAGGATGGCCTCACGATGACAAATGCAGCTTCTGCAAACAAGTGCTAGCTGCTACAAAAAACATTGAGAGATTGCTTAATATATAGATAGTGTTGGAATTAACCACGACGTAAGAGACCTGTCCGGCAGGGACTAGTGGTAGGCTAGCTAGCTGCTATATAATCCTTTGTATCCCCTTGTAAACAAACCGTGAGATCAGAGAAATAAATGGGTGTGACATGAGCCTTTTCCAATCAATCGGCATCTCGTGTATTGCGTACGTGTGCACTTTGTGCATTTCCAGCAAGCCATAGTAGCTAGGCTGCTGAGCTCCTATACTAGGGTTTCGCCCAGAAAGAAATTGGGCCTTGCTAGTCTGTCGTATGTTCCTCTCACCGGAAGTACACGTCAGATTACAGCGTCGATGTCGGGCCTGTGCCAACAGATAGTAGTATGTACAGAATTTGCTTTTTTTATGAAACACAGCAGACGCTGTTTTTGATTCATTAAGGGTAAACTCCATATGGAAAATACAGGGTATGGGCATTCCAAAAAGAAATGTACACCCAGGGTAATAGCTGTACAAACAGGGGTTGGGGAGGGCCAAATTGCACTATAATTGTGCCAACCATTTAACGCCTTTGATTCTAAGCCACATGTGCAGTTCATCAGAGATCAGGTTGCATGTTCCAATGAAATCATTGACTTTGGCGTTGAAGATTCTGTTGTTCTTTTCTTTCCAAACCTGACACCAGATCAGCATAAAGTGCGGAGAAATCTTTGCAACGTTGCGAGGGGATGTTGTCCAGAGTGTGTAGCCACCATTGTAGCAGCGAGATCGAGTCTTGTTGAAGCTTGGTCTAAGATCAAACCGATAGTTTAATTTGGTCAGAAATTAGCCCCAGACAGTAGCAGTAAATGGGCAAGTTGCAAACAGGTGGACAGCAGACTTGAAGTCAATGTTACACAGTTGGCAAACAGGATTGGCAGGCCAATTCCTTCTTGGGAGATTATCTGCTGTTAGTCATTTTCCTTGTATGGTTAGCCATGCAAAGAACTTCACTTTTTGTGGGATCTTAATCTTCCAAATGATGTGCGAAAGAGGCGTCTAAACCCTTCTAATGAACTGGCAATAGTAAGCTGAACTTGGAGGGTAACTATGTTTCATTCGACGTAACTTGCAGGGTAACTATGAACAGGAAGGTCTTGGATCGAAGAAGGGTGAGCCGAGTTGCATTTCCTTGCTAGCAGCTGAATGTACTGTAGCAGAAAACCTATGTTAGAGAAGCAAGTGCAAGTGCAAGTACTCCCTCCATCGCACAATATAACATCATTTTTCAAGCAAACATAGCTTCAAAAACGATCTTACATTGTGAGACAGAGGGAGTATCTATTAGTTCTGATTAGAGTCAGTGAAAAGAATTACTAGGTAGTGGATTAGGTTGTTAGATGTGACTGGATCAGGTGCTCCTATTACCCGGCCTTTATGCCGGTGTTGCATCCTATTGACGTTCCACGACATGTGCTCATCAGAGAAACTACATGGCAGCGCAATTACTGAGAAGTTAATTCTCGAGCATCTTACATGGGTACTACAGAAACATTTATAAATGAACTGAGAGCTACTGAAGCAGTAATTCCTAGTGGTCTGACATGGTCGCATTTCAGAAACTTGATTGTGCTAATATATAGCTAAAATGTATCTGCAGTTTTCTGAATAGTTTGATGAGTGAGTTTAAATGTGGGTGCATCAGGTAAGCAATAGCAGAAATCAATTGAGCTGGTGTTTTTCTAGTTGTCCAACCAATCAACGAACATAACTTTGGATTGTAGAAACAGAGAAGAAACCGGTCAGATAAGATTATCATCAGAGGAAACAACACAACCTTATAATTTGTAAATTGTAACAACCCGGGAAATATTCATCAGTGTAGTTTTTTGTAGGCCGAGCTCCACAGCACCCTGTGTCCAGACTGTTCCATCGAGGCTCCCACGCATAGGGATATGGGGTACTAAGGGGCTTGACCTTGGATACAACTTTGCATTAGCCCAATATAGAGGGGAAACTAAGCATGAAACCGTACAACAAGGCATGAAAACTCTAACCACAACTTTGCTATCAAAAGCAGGATAAAACTAGCAAAACCGTAGAGCTACGATTAATGGGGCTACAATTTTCATACAAAGGGGAAAATAAAACTTGTAAAATTTTAATTATTTTGTCGTACACGTGTGCTTCTATTGTTGATTATGAAGTTGAGAATGGAACCAGAACTGCAAAGAATTAATCACAAAGTGCTACTGAATGTTGGAACCCAAGCCGTCAAACTCATCTCATAAGGGATATTCTGGGTCGTGTATGGGACCCTATTATCTGAGAACCACCTCACGATCTCCATGACTGCAGGTCGAGCCAAAAGGAACCACGACATGCATTGATGAGCACGGTGCCACTCTTCTCAGCGAACCACACTAGGCTGAATTTGACTGGCTTCGTCGGCGGAATGCAGCTCCCGCCTGCCTTGTCAAGGAACCGCAAAATTGTCTCCGTCATGTTGATCACCACATGTGGTCGTTGCTTCCACTTGGCTGTATGTTGCGATTGTGCCCAAGCTGATATCTTATCATCGTGGGCGACAAGCACGAGCACATCCCCACCCACTGACGATGTTGCCAGAAGTTTTTGATGCTCTTCGTTGTGTGGGAACCCTTTGGGGAGCTTCGTCACAATCACCTTTGCCGCTTTGACGCGGAGCCTGAGGACGTAGGATCCGGTGTCAGTCTGGCACAGCCAGTGCACAGCGCCGCCGGTGACCAGGGCCTTGCCGAGGCTTCGTTAAAACCTGCTTTGTAGGTTAGGAAGCCAGGTCTCGGTGTAGAGGCCCCACGCGCCATGCTCTGTCGAGAAGGTCTGGAACTGCAGGTTGCCGCCATATTGTGATATATCTAGACATGCCTTGACCACTTGAAAATGCCGGCCAACGGAGGTGGCCGCCTTATCACAGTCACCAACCAGCAAGACATAACTTTTCTCAGACCACCCACGAAACATCGGTTCAGATGGCAGGGTCAGGCTCCTACCGGTGGCCGGGTCGCACACACGGAGCTCTTTGGCCACGCCCACACGGCCGAGCACGAGACCATCACGCGACGAGAGGGGAAAGCCCCCGCGGGTTGATGTGCGCAGCTTGGTGGCATCCGGTGCGCTGGTGTCCAGCAGAAACAGCTTCTCCTTGGGCTTGGACCAGTCGTGGGACCCGTAGATCAGGTGGCCGCGCAGGAGGGGGAGCACGAAGCGGTCGCCGTGCTGGAGGCGGAGGGGGGCGCGGAGGCTGATGTATTCCTTGACGCGGCAGCGCATGTCCACGCAAGTGGCCGCACAGCGCACGAAGGTGGCCGGGTCGGTGCGCGCCGCAATGTCCACCAGAACATCCAACGGCAGGGAAGCTGCCTTCTGCCGCCGCCCTCTTGCAGCTTGCATCTGCGACCTGGGGTCGCCGCCGCCGCCGCCTACTACTACTACTACCATGGTCGATGCCTCTCGATGGGTGGCTCTAGATCCGATCACGTCCCGATCGATACGGTATAGTGAGCCCGGATCGTTGATATTTAAGTCTTTTTTGTAGGATTAAGGGATATTTAGGTATGAATTGGGTTTCCGTAATTGTTTTTTTTAGCTGTTTCCGTAATTGTTTCATAACTGGAGATGCGGCCCGAGACGTAATTGCCCGATCGAGTCCGTGACGTTGGCGTAATTGTTTCATAACTGGACATACATATCGATCCTCTATATGTATGTACGTAGCAATGGATCCGGCCGCAACTGCGAGGGCGTCGTCGCGTGCACCATGGCCACGAAACAAGAACGGTGCTCGCCTTAGGCAGTGGACTGGTCAAACCTCCCCGGCGACCTCCTCGGCATGGTCCGCGGTAGAGCCGCCTCCCTGCTCAGCCGTGTACGCTTCACCGCTGTTTGCAGGTCGTGGCGCGCTGCCGCGTCGCAGCATCCAACGCCGCCGGCGCTCCCTTTGCTGCTCTTCTCACCTGTCAAGCAAGGCACGGTCACCGAGAAGCGCCTGATCTACTGCCCCGAGGAAGGCGAGCTCCTCCACGTACCAGTCCCAAGCAAGCTGCGCAACATGCAATTCATCGGATCGTACGATGGCGGATGGATCGCCGCAATTGAAAGATCAAGATCCTACTACGATGGAGGATGGATGGGCGCTGTAGACGGATCGACCATGTTCCTGATTGTGAATCTCTTCTCCAGTGTCGAGGTACCGCTGTCCGAGAAGCAGCGGCATTTTTGATTGACTGACCACAATGAATGAGACTTCATTTGGAAAATAATCGTTTCCAAGGTTCCCACTTCGGGTGACTGCATTCTCGTCGCCATGACTACTGGGCGCAAGATCGCACTGTATAAGATTGGCTGTCTCGAGGGCAGATGGACCATACAAGGATGTGACATGGAGCCGGTTGGGGACATCATATTCAACAGTGGGGAGCTTTATGGCCTAGCACATAGCAAGACCTTGTACACGTTTGACATTGGTGTTAATGAAGATGGTGCACCGATAGTTACTGCCGCCTACCCGATGGACGTCCAAAGTGGCGGTGATCCTAGTTGCATGAGTTGGTTCTTTGACAAAGCCTCATACATATGCGAGTTCAATGGTTGCGAAACTGCAAGCCTTTCTTTAAGGTGTTCCAAGTCACAAATGTTGATAATGACGCACGCAAATATGAGTGGGAGGAGGTGGGTAGCTTGGGCAATTGCGCATTGTTCTTGGGGCAACTATGCTCCGCCAAGGTGGTGCAAATGCCAGCTGGTGGGCGGGGAGGTGTAGAAAGAAACCACATATACTACTCGAACCATCACTCTGGAGCTAGCAAAGAGGACCAAGAGTTCGAGGAAGAATACCACACAAAATCAGAATATGGTGACGTAATATTCCGTAGGAAAGACCAAAGTGTTGATGATTATGGTGATGACGTGGAGCACATCCTGTCAGCACGATACTACATTAAGGGTGGCCATCATTTTCCCATGTGGTGCCTCCCTCCCGACTTCTAGGGCCTATTTGACTAAAAAGAATTTCATAGAAAAATTGGAGGATTGAAATCCTTGGCGGTATTTCTATCACGGATTGTTTGTTGTATTGTGACAACAGTTTGTTCTTTCTTGAAAAATATATATGGGGTATTTTATAGGAATTTTCCATTGACTTTATCTCTCAGAAAAATTACCGCAATTTTTTTTTACAGTGGTTCAGGAAAATAAGATCCATCCATCCATCCAAAAGAATCTAGCTAGTGCTAGATAATTAGGACGTACCGAAAGAAATGTATTGATAAATACTAGAAATTTGACGTCAATACAAAAATGTGGGATCAATACCATAATATTTTATTTATTTACATTTATGAAAGGACTGAGACACCAAGGGATGGAGGAGGGGAAGGAGGGAGGGAGGGGGAAGGAGAGAGCGCAATCTCAAAGGAACGAGATCAAGCTCTTGAGTTCCCATGCTAGATCTTGTCAGGCTTAATTGTCTCAATCCTGCTTCTTGTTCTGTTTTGGTTGGTACAGAGACGGCACATGAAGAGGAAGTTCATGGATAGAAGTGTTTGTTTACCTAGGCAGAATCACGACTTGTCTGCGTGCGAGTGCCTGCATGCAGTGTGATCCTACTGACAGTCACCACTGATTTGATTGCACCAGCCAGTACAATCACCTCACTTTTTGCTCGTTCACTCTGTATGCACACTTGTAGTTGCAGTTGCAGTTGCAGCGGGGAGGTCCACAATGGCAGAAAGCCAGCCTTCACAGCTATGTGTGCCTGGTATCTCTCTGAAACCAACCAACTCGTCTAGCATTAGCTTAGCTGTAGCAAGGAATCTGCCATGCTACGAATACTCAAGGAGGCAAGCACCAAAAGATTCTATATACAAGAGATCGAATCTAGATTTCCTTTCTTTCTAATTGTGGAGTACTACTGACTATAAAATGGAAATACACCCTGTCAAATACATGACGACATCTATGTTGTAAGGGCATCTCCAACGGCAAGTCGCA
>NC_057811.1:6154571-6173830 GCF_018294505.1 Triticum aestivum | reverse complement strand
CATCCAACACTATCCGCATACATTTTTGCAATAACTCAAACCAACCGCATGAAATTCATTCAAACAAGTTTGGATTTCATATAAACACAACCTGATTTCATATAATTTCATATAAACATGATGGATTTCATTCCAAATACATCGAAGCGGTACTGGGTGGGATAATCTAAATGATCGCCGGCGTCCAGTCCCTGCCTCCAGCCATGAATCAAGAGAACTAAGATTTGCCTTTTCCAGTCGGCAGCAATGGCGGCCATGGTTTTTTTCTGCTCCGATGTCAGCCCGTCCCAGGGATCTCTGACCATGGAGGGATCCACGGCGGAGAGTGGTGTGGAGAGGGATGACTGTGGCTATGGACGGGGCACCGGAGCAGTGTTTTATATAGCACTGGTGGGCGGCAGACGAACGGACAGGTGGCGCCGGAGGAGCGCATCGGCAACCGTGTGCCATCAATGCAAGCGGCAGACGGATGGACGGGCCGCCGTCATGTCGTTTGAAGGCGGGGCAGTCGCTTGCACCAGTGAGCGGTCGCGTCCGCTCTGGGGGTGCATGAATGCGGGCGCTGACGCTCCGAAGTGGCGCCGACCGAAAACGCGCAGGAGTGTTGAGGGGTTTTTGCTTGGCAGGACAGTCATAAACGGGCTTGGGATCGGTCCGGACTCCTGCAAACCTCATCCACATTTGTCTCCGGTTTGCGGGAGAAATTGCGTCCAGACCACTAAGCGGCCCGATACAGGCCCGCGTTGGATGGCTTCCGCGGTCCGGATAACCCGGTTCGAACGATTGCGGGAGGTTTACAGGTCGGCGTTGGAGATGCACTAACTCCGTAACGTACTTTTGAATTACACGTCTTATTCGGATTGTCTTTGTTCATAGTCGAGGATCACACACTAGATACACTCTGTAATGTACTAGGTTAGTATCTGTTGTGTAATCTGCTTCTGTGTTGCAGGCTGTGTTTCCACTTCTGCAGATTGATGCTTGTCATGCAGAATTGACGTGTCTTGTTCATCATCTTTAAGTCGGTTTTAGGCTTTTAACACAAGTGGATCACAGTTGAATACTGCCTGGCTGCAGGGTAAATAGACCCAGAAAAATGATGCTTCATTTATCTGATGGAAGACAGACAATTTCGACAAGCGAATCTCAAGACTTGCATCATCATCTTGCGAGTACTCCATCGACAGACTTATTGGCAGCAAGATAGTGGTCAGCTAAATGGATGCAGAGTGCAGTTAAGTACACAAGGCAAAGGTGGCATGCTTTAGATAAATGAAAAGAAATATGCACTTGTAGACTGAATAATTAAAGCTTGAAAGACCATAGCATCAGAAACAGAGATGCGACTTCTAAATTCAGTACCTGCAGTTCCTTCTCTTCTTCACCACGCCACTCTTCCCTTTTGCAATCAACAAGCTACCCTGCCAATTACCTATTCTAGCTACTGTAGGCAGTCTCGTCATCGTGACAACAAGCAAAGAACACATAACAAATTCCTAGAAGCAAGAGAAGATATCTTACAGCACCCTTCTTCTTTGCCAAAACAACATTTCATAGGATAGATCGTACTCTGTCGCACTAACCTGGCTTGATAAGTGGTGGAAGGAAACTGGAGCGTTAACAATGTAATATAAATGTCTGACGATAGAATAGTACTCCAGATCGATCACCTGTATATGCTGTAAATGGTTATCAACTTATAGACTGGCAAGTCAAATTATTGTCAAGTGTTCTTTTTTTAGAAGAATAGGGCATCGCCCCGGCCCCATTTTTTATAAATGAGACCAACAGCAGGTCACAACATCAGTTTTACAAAACTCGGTATGGGGCACACTCGCCAACATCCAGAACGAATAGAGAGTTTCACAGGCAGCAAAACCCACTACTCTGATACAGAAACCTCTAATGAGGAAAGGGAAGGGAGGACCAGTCAGGTGGGGTAGATGGGCGTCAGCACCACAGCATCACACCCCACTCCCATCGTGCAACACTTAAGCATGGAGGGCCTCGAGGGGGGCACATGATCCTTCTTCTTCAGCCTGGATTCGGCCAGAGTAGCATAGGAGGCCTTCTTGCAAGCTCCCAGACCGCCTTGGTGGCATCCATCAACCTTGACCGATCTGCTCCAGTGCAGAGCACCTTCCACAGATCGCACCAGCTTGCAGCGTTTCTCAGCACGTCCTGCAATCCCAGCCAAGGTTAAAACAGATATCGTTCCTACGTTTCCAAATGGCCCAAAGAATAGCAGCGTTAAGAGTATTTTCCATAATGCGTTTTTTATTGCTCAGCCACCACCCTGCTATGTCCAGAAACTGAGGATTAGCGTTGCAACCAGTAATCTGATGCATACATATCCAGATCTCTCGGGCAACCGCACACTCAAAAAATAAGTGAATGCAAGTTTCAGGTTCAGAGCAAAACAAACAGCGCAAATCGTCAACATTTTGTCTCTTAGAGAGATTGTCTCTAGTGAGCAGCTTATTATGAGCAAGCAACCAGAGAAAAATATGAATCCTGGGGGGCACATGAATCTGCCAAACAGCAGGCACAAAAGTAGGCATAATACCCCTAAAATTCAAAATGGCATATAGGGAGCTGACTGTGTAAGCCCCTTTGGAATCTAACTTCCAAATAAGAGAGTCCTCCTCCTCAGATAAGGACAAGGATTGAGCAATGCTAAGGAGGTCGAACCACTGATGGAGGAGCCTCTCACCAACACATCTTCTAAAAGTAAGCTTCAGATTATTCCCATCCCAAGCTTCAGCAATGGTAACTTTTTGCTCATCGGAAATGGAATATAATTCCCAGAATTGGATAGCAAGACTACAAGTACCAAACCACTGATCCTCCCGAAATTTAACCTTTTTCCCATTGCCAAATTGCCAGTTATAGCCAAACATGGCAGCTTGGGCGGCCCACATCACCCCTTTCCAGAAGGGGGAAGCATGAAGAGTGGGGTAGGCAAAAATGTTAGGGGAACATGTATTATATTTAAAATCAATAATTTGCTTCCAAATCTTGTCTTTACCTTGCTCATATCTCTTAACCCAAGAGGCTAGGAGGCATAGATTCATATCAGCAAGGATAGGGATACCGAGACCACCATATTCTTTTTTCATAGTGAGCAACTCAATGTTAGGAAGATGGTACTTGAAATGACCATCATAGTTATCCCAAAAACAATGATCCAACTGAGAGTTCATAAGAGAGATGGCCCACTTGGGGAACCTAATAAAACGAAATAGGTAGGTGGGGATACTGGCCATACAGGCTTTGACCAGCACCAGCCTCTTGGCTGGAGATAGTAGCCTACCTCTCCACCCACGCCCTCTACTGAGGGTTTTTTCTACCACCGGTTGCAAATCCTCTCTCCTCAGCCTGGAGTGGTGCAGAGGAACACCTAGATATTTCATAGGCAACTCCCCAAGTTTGCACCCCAATGCTTGAGAAACAGGGCCAGAGATGCAATCAGGGACATTAAGGGGGATCAAATCACATTTATGAAAGTTGATCCTAAGGCCAGAGAGCTGCTCAAAGCACGACAAAAACCATTTTAAGTTTTGAGCAGTTTCAAGCTTGTCATCGATGAAAATGAGGGTATCATCTGCATATTGCAGACTGATTATTCCAGTAGGATACAACCTGGTCATCAGTCCTCTAATGTGAGAGTGCTGAGCAGCTCTAGTGAGCACCCTAGTAAACACATCGGCTACCAGGTTAAAGAGCAGGGGAGAGATGGGGTCTCCCTGTTTCACTCCTTTAGAGGCAATGAAGAAATGGCTGTTAACATTATTAATCCTGACCCCAACAGAGGCTCTGTCCAGTAAGGAGTGAATCAACCTGACCCATTTGGGGCTAAAGCCCCTATGGGCCAGCATCTTAAGAAGGAACTCATGACTGACTCTATCATAAGCTTTTTTGTAATCTAGTTTGAAAATGAAACCAGGGGTTTTGTGTGTCATAGCATCATGAATAATTTCATGTGCAGAGACCACACTCTCAACTATATACCTCCCCTTAATGAATGCAGATTGGTTGGGGGCAATCAAATCATCACAAATGGGGCCCAACCTATTGGTGGCACATTTGGCAAAGATTTCCTCACTGCAGTTGGTTAGAGCAATAGGTCTGAACTTCTGGATAGTAGAAGCATCAGGCTCTTTAGGGATTAAGGTAAGCAGAGAGAAATTGAGCCTATAAAGGTCCAATTCTCCTTTATCCCAAGCTGCAAACATATCTAATAAATCTTTCTTAACTAAATCCCAAAAATTTTGGTAAAAGAGAAAAGGAATACCATCAGGGCCAGGGCCCCCTTCAGAATAGGATCCAAACACTACTGCCTTAATCTCCTCCTCAGAGAAGGGGGCATTTAGGATCTCATTCTACTCAGGAGAGACTCTAGTAGTATCGTCCCAAAAGGAGTCCTCTAGCTCTAAGTTTAATCCCTCTTCTTTACCAAACAGAGACTTGTAGTAGTCTACAACTATCTTAATAATATCATCTGTATTATCAGCATGACCTAATGGCCCCTCCAGGTATGAGATATTCTTTTTCCTCCTCCACTGGTTAGCAACAGCATGAAAGTATGCAGTATTATGCTCACCTTCAAGGATATCTCTCTCCCTGGATCTCTGTCTTGCTTTGATCTCCTCATTCATCCAAATCACTCGGAGTTCACCTGCAAGATCGGACATCTTTTGCTTAGAATGAGGGGATAAAATTTGTGTTTCAGCAATAACATCCAGCAGATCATACTCAGCCACTAAGTGCTTCTTATGTCTGTTCTGTTCAGCCTCTACATTAGCACTCCACCCCCTCAAACACTTCCTTAGCCTCCTAAGTTTAAACTGAAACCTAGCAGCAGGATCAGCTATATCATAGGGTGAGTTCCAGGATTTCTCCACAATCCCAGTAAACCCCTCAATCTCAAACCACCACTTCTCTAATCTAAAGATTTTATCCCCGGGCGGCTTAATAGCACCAGTGTCAAAACCAAGGGAGTTTGTTCGCTACCAACCCTGGGAAGGGCTTTAAGCATGACTGCAGGATATATCTGCTCCCAGCAGGTGGACACAAAGACCCTATCTATGTTAGTCATGATCAGATTATCCTGATTATTGGCCCAGGTGAACTTTCTACCAGAGTTCACCAATTCAACCAACCTCATACAGTTGATCCAGTCATTGAACAAATCCACCCAGTGCAGGTCAACCATACCATTACTTTTATCCTCAGAGGATCTAACTAAATTAAAGTCCCCTCCAATTAAAGTTGGACCGGACCAGCAGTTCATAACATTGTGCAGTTCATTAACAAATTCAAGTTTATGCTCTTCGTAAGCTGAGCCGTAAACAGAGATGAATCTCCACAAATGTTTGTCTACCTTACTAAGCAGGATGCAAGAGACAGAGAAGTTGAACATATTACTGGAAATAATGTCAAATTTCTCATATCTCACCCCCACTAGTATACCCCCAGCTGTCCCAACTGCAGGAAGCCACTCCCAGGAGAAGGAGCCTCCCCCATCCAAAGAGGATAGTTGAGAAGAGGTAAAACTATCTTTTTTAGTTTCAGAAAAAACAATAATGTCAGGGCATGTATCTCTAATGAGTTCATGCACTAGCTTACACTTGTCAGGCTTATTGAGGCCTCTAATATTCCAAATTAATCCTACTACCATGGAAGCATAGGGCATCATCCTTTTACTACTCCTCTTGGAAGACACTTGTACCCAGGTCCCATCCAGATCAGAGCACTCACTAGTGTGAGTCTCTAAATCACCATCATCTCCACAATTGGAGAATCCCCTAGCATATTCTTCTTCACTAATGTCAATGTTATGAGGAAGAAATGCATCGGGATTGTCAATTTTAAACCTAGCTACTCTAATACATTCAGTGTTTTTAATAACAACAATGTTGTGTAGGATATTCTCCTAATCCTTGCCAAGGCTAATGCCAGCATCCAAAGCTTTCATCTGCAGATTATCATCTGCCAGAACAGCAAATGAATTATTAGAGCAAGGGAGATTGTTACTTGTCTTAGGAATTTCGAGGTTTTTGACTTTTAGCAAATCAGAAGCTCTCTGAATAGCATTTTTCCCATCTCTCTGAATTCTGTTACTCATCCTAGGAGCAACTACAGGCCCCCATGCATTCTTGCCAGTCATAGAACTACGAGCCATAGGAATGAGAGGTCCACCAGAGAAAAGTGGGTAATCTGAGAGATCCAGGTTGTTGGAACCTTCCTCGGCCTCATCTTCAAATCTTGTCAGCAGAGCAGCACTAATATTCTCAGCAGGTTTTTTGAACTTAGCAGTGGATGCAGATCTGCCAAACTTGCCCTTGAGGGCTGGGCTTCCTCCATAGTTAAAATTATTCACCACCACCTCAGTTTCAACACATTGTCCTGTAGTTTTACTTTTGCCAGCACCCCCAGTAGTTGGACCTCCAGCAGCAGGAGTTGATGAACCACCACCATTTCCATTTACAACATTTTTTTAGTGTCCATAGCTCTCCTTCTGCCATTTCCATCACTTTTCCCAGAGTTATCATCCAATAGGTCATCTCCCCTATTATCACTAGAGGGATCACTAGATTATCCCCAGCATCCACATGATCAGTGACCAGGGAGAACTGGAGTAAGTATAGCTCCTTCTCAATCTCCGCCAGCCTATCTTTTGGGATTTTGGAGTGATCTCTAACAGCCACTTGGATGGTTACATTCTTGAAAAAGCTTCTGAAAATCTCCTGCCAGTCCACATTAGTCAGGATCCCAAACATAGAATCAACTTGGGAGATAACCTTCCAAGTGATCCACTTTGGAGGCAGGCCCGTCACATTAATCCAGACATCTTGGGTCTCTGCATAGCATTCAATCTCTCCCTCCCACTTCATAAAGGACACAGTGACTCCCTTCTTCTTTAGGTTGATGGAAGGCAGCTCAATAAGATCTTTGACCTTCATGTGAGGGGGGAATCTAACTAGGAACTGCTTCTCACTCAGCTTTCTAATCTGCCACGGCCAGTTAGTCCTCCAGATCTCTGAGAAATTTTGCTTAAGTTCTTGGACAGTAACAGACCCTTCCTCAATGACTGCAATCCCAACATTGGAGAGGTTCAGCCATTTGTTGTCATCCGCCCCACTGCACTCAATGTGGAAAAAACCCAAACCCACATTAGCACTGCCAAGATACGTAGCAGCAGGGAGAGGTTTAAACCAGTTAGGACAGGCATCCATGTGATGCCCGACCTTATGACAGATGAAGCACAGTTTGGCAGCGACGCACTGCCCCACATAATGAGCCGACTCACCACAGTTGTAGCAAATGACATCCTTCAGTCTCATGTCATAATTCACAGCAGCTTCAACACATGCAACTTGCACAGGATTGGATTTCTCCCCAGCAGTTTCCACAGCTCCACGATATCTCTGATTTTTCTGGGTCTTCTTCCTTTGATTTTGAGGTTGGTTCTCCCCAGATTGAGGTACAGAGCTGGAGCCCGCCCCCATGGTAACAACCATCTCCGGGTGGAAGATCTGCTGCGGGAAGAACTGACCTGGGAACCCAAACTGAGGCCCCATCTGCTGCATCATCTGTTGCTGTGGCATCAATTGTTGCATTTGGTGTTGAGGAAGAAAGAACTGTGGCCACTGCCCAAACTGAGGAGAGTTCCAGACCCCAGGGGGAGCGCCAGAGGTCATCCCAGGGCCCTGGTACTGGATCTGAGCCTGCGCAGTTTGCCCAACCGAGGAGGGCAGGGGGGTAGGGGCTCCGCCATGGTGGAAGGCCATAGGTCCGCCCCCGGCCGCACCACCCCCACCAGGCCTGGGGTTTGGCCTACGACCTCCACCCCAGCCTCCACCCGCCATCTTGATGATCTCAGCGTAGGTACTCCTCCACTCGCGAGCACTCCACTCCTTAGCAAACGAGAAGGATTTGGGAATCGGGAGGTGTGGAGAAACCCTAGCCGGGAAGCAGTCAGAGGTGGAGAATTTCCTGGCCTCGAACAGGTCCTTATGGATCCAGACCAGGGTAGGTGAAGCCGGCCTCCGTTTCGGCTTTGGGGACGGCACCACCCACAACTGCCCATAGAAATCGAAGACGTCATCTCATCTCCGCAAACCTCCCCAGAAAACGCCCTAGCAGAATCCACCATCACCTGCCTTCGTGGCCCCACCACTCGCTCAGAGGCAATTCGACCCTTCCGAGTTTGAGCTCCACGGCAACCATGGCCACCCTCCCCATTGCCCCGAAAAGGGGAGGGGGCAGGGGACGGAGAACGGGATCTAAGAGTTGTAGAGCTGAGAGGGAAATCGAACCTGCCCACCACCAGCCGACTGGGAGCTTCAACCCTGCCCCAGACCGAAGTCAATCCGGGTCTCGGAACAACCTCCACCGTCGGCTCTAAACTCTGGAGGTGGATTCGGCTTCCCTGGCCGCCCAGTACAGAATCGACTCCATCGTAATCATCCGCCCTGACGAAAACATCCTCTCTCGTTCCTCGTCGGACATCCTCGACATCGCCCGGATTGCGAGGTCGTGGCGAGCATCTGTCACCGCCTGCATCGCTCGCATCGCTGTCCGCTCCAGCCGGCCTACCCTTGTCAACAGCGCCCTGATTTCGTCGTCCAACGCGCCAGCCATCCGTGGATTTCACCACCACCGACCTCCCTGGGGATGCGCGAATCGCCTGTCCCAGCCCCGACCCTGAGAATAGGAGGGGCGCCCCTCCCACTAGGGAGGTGGGGGGATGCGGCAGACTCGCTCGCGCGAAGGAGAAGCTCCGGGGATCTGTCTCGGGGCGGCGGTGGGGGGAGGTGAACGGCGGGGTGGGGGCGGGGAGCGGTGGAGCGGTGGAGCGAAGAAGGAGGGGTAGGAGGAGTAGGGCGAACGGGAGTGCGGAGGTTGACGAGCAGCACCCTATTGTCAAGTGTTGCTGATATTGTTCAGTAACCTCCATCCTTAATCCTTTTCTCTACTGCTTGGAACAGAAATGCCATGTGTAAAGAAGAAGGACATGAGGAAGTTCGTGGGCGGTATCTTTGTCGTCAGGAATTGTACCTGGTAGCAGAAATTTTATTAGAGAGTCGATAACCAACATGATCTGCGGATACCTACAACTTAGGTAGGACTATGGATAGAAGAATTTCTGCAGTAAATAATAATTGGATGATTCAGAACAAGAGCTCAAGGCTAGTAGAACAACAATTCATAGACAAGGCTGCTCATTCATGCTGGACATATATTTTGCTGGAAATCGTAGCTCCCATGCGGCATCAACAACTACTATATTCAAATACTGAACTATTGTGATTAAAACTTGTACCAGTTCAGTAACAGTGTGGACCCTGCAATCTTGGTGTTTGCTCTGCTTGGTACACCCAGCCTGCTTCCACCAACATCAGTGTTGCATTTCTAAATCTTGTTATGAAAAAACATTTTTTGGAAATCCTAATGGATATGTTGCATCCCATCTTAATACCTGCGTATCGATCGGTGTGTGTGGGAAAAAGGAAGATGGAGAGACCTACAGAGATCGTGGGAGACAGACCTAAATAACAAGAACGTGTGTGCGTGATGTAGAGGATGCCGAGTGGGGAGTGTGTGTGCATGTGTGCTTGTTGTAACACGCTTGTACTCACGGCTGTAACGGTGCTTAACTGCATGACCTAGTCCTATGGATAGCTATATATCTGTGCGGCACCACCTCACCCATATCCCTGCATGTATGGATCGGTGGTGGCCTTCCCTTGTATATGTAACATGTCGTGTGAGTAATACAATCAGGCAACGAGTTCCATACTTTTTCTATAACAACTGTGATTTTCCTTGTAAGTTTTGAAGAGATGTTTTTTAGAAATAAATTAATAAGTGAGCAAAGCTTTCGCTTGGACCTCTAGGCCCCTAGAGAATCAACAATGCCATATTGTAACAATAGTACAATACTAATACCTAGACAACACTAATACTCCTAACAACAATATTAATCCTTCACTCGTGACTTGGGCCTCAAAAGCATGAGTGACTCAGAATAGTATGCCAAGTTTCTTTTAGACAAGCAAGATGTATTGTTGGCTTTGTCATGACGTACAACTTGCTTGTAATAATAAGATAAACATATGTAGATGATATCACATATTGATAAGTGTGTTGGGACTTGAGTTGTGTGATTAGCAATGGCATGTTAAAACATTAACCATCTGTTGCTGGGTGATTGCATATCCTTCTGCCTTATCTCCCTAGTTTTAAAATTATGGATGCATAGCTAGGGAGCTCTGTCAGAGCTAATTCCAAATGAACTATGTAGAGGAATAGGATGCATCTCTCAATGTATTGATTGGGTGCATATGCACATGTATCCCATTGTTAGAGTCCAGGAAAAAATGAAGCAACCTCAGGGCGTCTGATTCTGGGCCGTCGGATTAGGCGTCCAAAATGATCTTGGCCGTCGGATCTTCTTTTGGAGCGATACTGGCCGTTGGATCATAGAAACACCGCTACAATGAATAGTGCTATTTTTTCTGCACCCGCACTGCCACGCTAGGGCTCCATGACACGGGGGACCCAGGCGTGGTGGGTCGCGCCCATCAGCGACCACGGAGTGCGGAGCTCTCGGTGTTGAGTGCTTCTGGTTGAGAGGTTGTGCCGCCGCCTATAAATTTGGTGGCACGCCAAGGGTACTTTCGTCATTTCAGCTCGTGGAGTATAAAGTGCAGCCGGTGAAAACCTAGCCGCCACCTCCCAGCCCAGCCAACACGCCCTCGCCTCGCCCCCTCCGCTCGCCGCGGATCTCACCTGACCGATCGGAGCCATGTACCCGTGCCCGTTCGTGCGGATGCTGGTCAGCAACCTCGCCCTCAGAATGCCGATCGCTCCGCCCGCCGCCGTCTGCCCCTCCGCCTCGCCCTGCTACATCAAGATCTGGCTCGGCAAGATGGCTTGCTAGACCGCCGCCGCGCCGCTCGTGCTCTCCGCCGCCGCCGCCGAGCAGCCCCCGTCCGGTGGCCTGGCTGTGGCCTTCAACCTCTCCGAGGCCGATTTGGAGTGGTTCGCCCGCAAGCCCTCAGTCTTCTCCCCTCCCTCGGGGCCGCCACGCTCAAGGTGTCCGTCTATGCAGGCTGCAAGGGGACTACATGTGGGGTCAGCTCCGGGCAGCTGTTCGGGAAGGCGACCATCTCGCTGGATCTCAAGGGCACTGAGGCCAAGCCCGCGGTGCTGCACAGCGGCTCGATTTCCGTCGGGAGGTGCGGTGTTGGCGGCAAGGGTGGGTCCGCGATTGCAGAGCTCAGCATCACCGTCCGCGCGGAGCCTGACCCGCGGTTCGTGTTCGAGTTCGATGGCGAGACGGAGTGCAGCCCGTAGGTGATGGTCTGGGGCAGCATGAAGCAACCCATGTTCACCTGCAAGTTCGGCTGCCGCACCAACAGCGACCTGCAGACGTCAGTCGCGCAGACAGAGCGGGAGGTGGCCGGGAAGGAGCGCAAGGGCTGGTTCGTCACGGTGCATGACCTCTTGGGCTCCCCCTTCGCGCTGGCATCCATGGTGACTCCGTTCGTGACCTCGCCGGGGATGGACCACGTGGGCCGCTCCAACTCGGGCGCATGGCTCATCCTCCGGCCCGCGGGCGACGGCGCGTGGAAGCCGTGGGGCTGGCGACAGACGCATCCGGCTCTCGTCTCATGTACGCCACCGCGGCACCCGTCCTCTTGCCACGTCCTCTCCCGGTGGCTGGGCCTCACTTTTCTCGATGATGCGTGTTTTCCTTACACGCGCTGCTGCCAAAGTACTAGCAGTAGTGCAGTTTATTTAAACTCGCTACTACTAAGTAGCAGTAGCGAGTTATTTTGTCCAGCGCTATTACTAAGATTCTATGTATAAGGTTTTCCCTAGTAGTGACGCCGCGGATTCAGCGTGCTCCCTTGTGACCTCCATGATGGAGAAGGGCGGCCGCTGCCGCCGATGAAGAACGACATCGAGACTGCGCTGCCACCCGTCCTTCTCCTGCTACATAGCTCGGCCACGCTGATAAGTGGCTCGAATGGTGATCCCAGCTCTTCATGCTCGACCATGCCGATACGTGCCTTGAATGGTGATCCCAGCTCTTCGTGCTCGACTCGCCCTGCCTTGTTAGGTGCTCTTCCTCTGGTCTCTGCCATCATTTTCCATCCATTGGCAGCGCGCGGTAGCTGTGGCGGCGGTGGCATCGGCGGCGGCGGCGGGTGCTGCATGGGCGCCAGATGACGAGGCGCCGGTGGTGGTGGTGTCGAAGCGCCGTGAGAGAGGCTGGCGGCTAGGGCGGTGTGGGCGGCACGGGTACGAAGATTCTTCATCCGCCACACCTCCAGACGAAGATAGGCCACAACCCGCTCATAGGTGGGGTTGGCCATGAGGGTGAGGTTGGACGCGGCGTTGCCGAAGTCCTTGTTGAGGCGGCGGTGAGCGTCGACGGAAGAAGCTCATCTTCAACCTTGAACCCAACGTCATTGAGCTCATCGGAGAGGGTCTTGAGACGGAGACAAAAGGCGTCGATGGTGGAGTCATTCTGGTGACACCCAAAGAACTCCTGCTGCAATAAAACGATCCGCTGGAGCTTGTTGTCGGTGAAGAGGCCATTGATCTTGGTCCACACCATGTAGGCATCGTCCCCATCACGAACGACGGTGTGGACGATGTCCAGAGAGACGGTGAGTAAGAACCACCGGATGAGGGTGGCGTCGATGGCCAACCAGTTGGCGTCGCGGTTGCCGGCGAAGAAGTTGGTGAGGCCGTCCACATGATCACGAAGGTTGTACTCACGGAAGAGGAGATTGAAGTAAGTTTTCCAGGCGTAGTAGTTGGCGGAGGTGTGGGACAGGGTGATGGGAACATGATCGGAGAGGGGGATGTTGCGGATGTCAGCGGCAAGTGGCTCATCGGGTTCAGACCCATAGGAGGAGTTGAAGGGGTTTTTGGGACAAGCGGAGGACGTCATGGCGGCACGCGGTGGGAGAGGCAGCGGCGCGGGGTGGATTAGGGTTAGGGTTTTGCGGTAGAGGGAGGGAAAGGTGCGGTGGGAGAAGGGCAGCAGGAGGGAAGCGGCACGGTAGGAGGGAAGGTGCGGCTAGGGTGGGCGCGGCGTGGCAACTGGGTTGCAGCGGCTGCGGCGGCCAAGGGAGGTGACGGCGGCGCGGCTAGGGCAAGGACCGAAGGTAGGCTGATACCATCTAGAGGAATAGGATGCAACTCTCAACGTATTGATTGCGTGCATATGCATATGTATATATAGTATATAGGAAAGTCCTATCCTCAACTATAAACAACGAGGAAGACTTGGAGTAAAAGGAATACACGTGCTAAATACATATACTCAACAAACTAATTCACTAAAAGCTATAATATGGAAAATACAGCATGGTACTATTACTGATTCCCGTGTCACTGATTGCAACGATCCCGTCCAAGCTTCTGACATGTGGTGCTTTTGTCCATGGCAACACATGTGTCCGTACAAGCTAAATTGGAAGTAGGCAGCTTGCTACGTAGTTGTGCGTTTCTTGGATCATTGTATTCTTTTTTTGCATTGGATCATTGTACTTTTGATCTAGGGCTTAGAAGGATCACTTGACTATTTGTTGCAGCCAGGGAATGAACTTGGTGGTTATGGAGGTATCAATGACATTGTACCGACGTCAATCGTGATTATCTCTAACACTGGCAACTGATAGCTTGTCTCCAATGCACTAAAAAAAGAAGAGAAATGACATGGCAGGAAAAATTGAAAATGCAGCACTTGAATACTCCAGCTGCAGGTCTTCTCATACCTCTGCTGACCCAATCTGTCTAGATTATTCTTGGTCTTTTTCTAAAGCAGTTCATGTACAAAATCTAAGTTTTCTTCTTTGATAAATCGAAAACTGGATCCTGGACACTGCAACCCACGTTTCATCTATGATCCATCTGGGCATCTAGGCATTGACTAGTAGAAAAGGGGCCTTTGGTTCGGCCGGGTCAGCCCATTAGTCCCGGTTCAGTCCAGAACCGGGACCCATGGGGGCATTGGTCCCGGTTCGTGAGCCCAGGGGGCCGGCCGGGGCACGTGGGCCATTGGTCCCGGTTCGTCTGGACCTTTTGGTCCCGGTTGGTGGGACGAACCGGGACCAATGGGTCTGGCTCCTGGCCCACCACTATTGGTCCCGGTTGGTGGCTTGAGGGGAGGGCTTTGTGGTGCTCTAGCTCACCTCCTATGCACATGAGGTGTTCGATGAAATGCCCGAGCCACACTAGTTAAGCTTTCTCCTCTGGAAGCTCGACCTCGAAACTCCATTTTCCTCGAGATTTGTCTAGGTTTAGCGGCCCATCACGTCCCATTCCCGTCTTCACCGCCGTCGATTGCCCGCGCCGATCTCGTCGCCGGCACCACCGTGGTGAGCCTCTTGTTCTTATCTTTTTTCTGAAAGAAAAAAATTCTTACTTTAGATAGATACTTGTCTAATTTTCTTACTATTTTATTGCTTGTTATTATATAGTGCGATGGTTTTGGTATCCGCCCCCGTCGGCCCTTGTCTTGTCTATGATTCGGATGTGGTATATATTATCTTTATAACTATTGGTTCATTTATTGTTTATGAAAATTATGCCGACCAACGTGACATAGATTTTATTTATCTAGGAGGTATGTGAACCGGAAATTCCAACCGACCCTATTGTCGAGAGGTTAAATTTAGTTGAAGAAGAAAACAATTTTTTGAAGGAAAAAATAAAAAAAATTGAGGAGGAGAAGATGATATTGGAGTTGCATGTTGCGGATGTCGTCGATGATCACAAGATCAAGATGGATGCAATGCGCTTGAAGATTAGAAAGATTAGAAAATATGCCATTCATACCGAGGCTTGGTATCATTATGCCGTTGGATCAATTGTTACCTTGGTTGCAATTATGATCGCATTTGTTTTCGCATTGAAATGTTTTACATAGTTTCAATGTATGGTTTAATTAATTAGATGCTCTGAAGAGCTATATGTTGTTAGATGAGAAGTATGTATGTACTTTGGTTTTAATGTGATGATGAACTTCTATTAATTTGTTCACTTAATTATCTATTCATGATGTTCTGTAATGGTTTTTGACACACTTAATTATATATAATGCACGCAGATGAAAAGGCAATGGATGTACGGTGACAGACACACCTCCGAGTACATTAAGGGCGTGCATGATTTTCTCGAAGTGGCTGAGGCAAACAAGCAGAATGGTTTTATGTGTTGTCCATGCCCTAAATGTGGGAATACGAAGTCTTACTCTGACCGGAAAATCCTTCACAGCCACCTGCTTTACAAGGGTTTCATGCCACGCTATAATGTTTGGACGAGGCACGGAGAAATAGGGGTTATGATGGAAGACGGCGAAGAAGAAGAGGACGATGACAACTATGTGCCCCCTGAATACGGTGATGCTGCAACGGGGGAAGCTGCTGAAGATCAAGAGGAACCAGACGATGTGCCCGATGATGATGATCTCCGCCGGGTCATTGTCGATGCAACGACGCAATGCGAAAGTCAAAAGGAGAAGCTGAAGTTCGATCGCATGTTAGAGGATTACAAAAAAGGGTTGTACCCCAATTGCGAAGATGGCAACACAAAGCTCGGTACCGTACTGGAATTGCTGCGGTGGAAGGCAGAGAATGCTGTGCCTGACAAAGGATTTGAGAAGCTACTGAAAATATTGAAGAAGAAGTTTCCAAAGGATAACGAATTGCCCGACAGTACATAACGCATGCCCTCTAGGATTGGAGGTGCAGAAGATACATGCATGCCCTAATGACTGCATCCTCTATCGCGGTGCGTACAAGGATCTGAACGCATGCCCGGTATGCGGTGCATTGCGGTATAAGATCAGACGAGATGACCCTGGTGATGTTGACGGCGAGCCCCCCAGGAAGAGGGTTCCAGCGAAGGTGATGTGGTATGCTCCTATAATACCACGGTTGAAACGACTGTTCAGAAACAAAGAGCATGCCAAGTTGATGCGATGGCACAGTGAGGGCCGTAAGAAAGACGGGAAGTTGAGAGCACCCGCTGACGGGTCGCAGTGGAGAAAAATCGAGAGAAAGTACTGGGCTGAGTTTGCAAGTGACCCAAGGAACGTGTGGTTTGCTTTAAGCGCGGATGGCATTAATCCTTTCGGGGAGCAGAGCAGCAATCACAGCACCTAGCCCGTGACTCTATGTATGTATAACCTTCCTCCTTGGATGTGCATGAAGCGGAAGTTCATTATGATGCCAATTCTCATCCAAGGCCCTAAGCAACCCGGCAACGACATTGATGTGTACCTAAGGCCATTAGTTGAAGAATTTTTACAGCTGTGGAATGGAAACGGTGTATGTGCGTGGGATGAGCACAAACAGGAGGAATTTAACCTGCACGCGTTCCTGTTTGTAACCATCAATGATTGGCCCGCTCTCAGTAACCTTTCAGGACAGACAAACAAGGGATACCACGCATGCACGCACTGTTTAGATGACACCGAAAGTATATACCTGGACAGATGCAGGAAGAATGTATACCTGGGCCATCGTCGATTTCTCCCGACCAACCATCAATGTCGAAAGAAAGGCAAGCATTTCAAAGGCGAGGCAGATCACCGGAAGAAGCCCGCCATGCGTACCGGTGATCACGTACTTGCTATGGTCAATGATTTACACGTAATCTTTGCAAAGGGTCCCGGCGGACTAGCTGTTCCGAATGACGCTGAGGGACGCGCACCCATGTGGAAGAAGAAATCTATATTCTTCGACCTACCCTACTGGAAAGACCTAGAGGTCCGCTCTTCAATCGACGTGATGCATGTGACGAAGAACCTTTGCGTGAACCTGCTAGGCTTCTTGGGCGTGTATGGGAAGACAAAAGATACACCTGAGGCACGGGAGGACCTGCAACGTTTGCACGAAAAAGACGGCATGCCTCCGAAGCAGTATGAAGGTCCTGCCAGCTACGCTCTTACGAAAGAAGAGAAAGAAATTTTCTTTGAATGCCTGCTCAGTATGAAGGTCCCGACTGGCTTCTCGTCGAATATAAAGGGAATAATAAATATGCCAAAGAAAAAGTTCCAGAACCTAAAGTCTCATGACTGCCACGTGATTATGACGCAACTGCTTCCGGTTGCATTGAGGGGCCTTCTACCGGAAAACGTCCGATTAGCCATTGTGAAGCTATGTGCATTCCTCAATGCAATCTCTCAGAAGGTGATCGATCCAGAAATCATACCAAGGCTAAGGAGTGATGTGGCGCAATGTCTTGTCAGTTTCGAGCTGGTGTTCCCACCATCCTTCTTCAATATCATGACGCACATCCTAGTTCATCTAGTCGACGAGATTGTCATTCTGGGACCCGTATTTCTACACAATATGTTCCCCTTTGAGAGGTTCATGGGAGTCCTAAAGAAATATGTCCGTAACCGCGCTAGGCCAGAAGGAAGCATCTCCATGGGCCATCAAACAGAGGATGTCATTGGGTTTTGTGTTGACTTCATTGCTGGCCTTAAGAAGATGGGTCTCCCTAAATCGCGGTATGAGGCGAGACTGACTAGAAAAGGCACGCTTGGAGGGGACCCAATAATATGCAGGGACGGATATTCTTGGTCTCAAGCACACTACACAGTTCTACAGAACTCTACCTTGGTGACCCCGTATGTCGATGAACACAAGAACAGTCTGTGCTCCAAACACCCGGACTGGATTACATGTGAACACATCAGGACTTTCAGCAGTTGGTTGGAAACACGTCTCAGAGGTGACAACACTGTTTGGGATGAGTTGTACTTGTTGTCCAGGGGACCATCTTTGACTGTTTTGACTTACAAAGGATACGAGATAAATGGGAATACATTTTACACGATCGCCCAAGATCAAAAGAGCACCAACCAAAACAGCGGTGTCCGCTTTGATGCAGCAACCGAGAGAGGAAAGGACACATATTATGGTTACATAGTGGACATATGGGAACTTGACTACGGACATGATTTTAAGGTCCCTTTGTTTAAGTGCAAATGGGTCATTCTGTCAGGAGGCGGGGTACAGGTAGACCCACAGTACGGAATGACAACAGTGGATCTGAAAAATCTTGGGTACACCGACGAACCGTTCGTACTAGCCAATGATGTGGCACAGGTTATCTATGTGAAGGACATGTCTACCAAACCGAGAAAAAGAAAAGATAAGGAAGCGAATACATCATACGATGAGCCAAAGCGCCACATAGTTCTTTCAGGAAAAAGGGACATCGTGGGAGTGGAGGGCAAGACAGACATGTCTGAAGATTATGAAAAGTTTCATGAAATTCCTCCCTTCAAAGTCAAGGCTGACCCAAGCATCCTGATAAACGATGAAGATTATCCATGGTTACGGCGCAATAAGCAAATGACACAAGCGATGAAAAAGTGAAGACTTTCTCCCGCAACTATTATGATGATACCATGCCAACTTTGTAACAGACGAGTATGATACCATTGTCCGTTTTGTACATGCACATGGTATGTGGGTGAAATTATGATATCATGCCAACTTTCAACATTTTCAGAGTTCATTTGAAATGCTTTAATGTCTTATGGTTCGGCCCTCGTAATACCATTAATCCTGGTTCGCTCCTTGTCAACTATGTTCTCACCAAGAACACTCAAAGAGGGCAGCCATGTGGGCCATTGGTCCCGGTTCGTCTGGACCTTTTGGTCCCGGTTCCACGCACGAACCGGGACCAATGCGCCTCACCCCTGGCCCATGACCATTAGTCCCAGTTTGTGCCACAAACCGGGACTAAAGGGTTGGTCCTCGTTGCGGTCAGAGTTTAGTCCCACCTCGCCAACCGAAGGGCGCTCACACCGGTTTATAAGCCCGTCCCTCTCTGCCTTGTTGAGCTCCTCTCAAAGTGAGAATAGATGCCCTTATAAAGGGAATTTGACCTAAATTCATAGTGAATTTCTCTGAAATTCATAGAAATTTATTATGAATTTAGGTTGAATTCTCTCTATAGGCGCATCTATGCTCATTTTTTTAGTAAAGTTAATCACAAACTTGTGATTCACACAAATTTCAAAGAATTCAAATTTTAACTATTCAAATTTGAAAACTAATGGCACTAATAGAAGGTTTATATTTTTTCTAAAACTAATGGCACTAACAGAAAGTATATAATTTTGCTGACCTAAAAGCAAAAAGAATTAAAAAATAAAGCAAAAAACAAAAGAAAATAAATAATGCAAAAAACAAAACAAAAAAACTGGAAAA
>NC_057811.1:6126744-6154075 GCF_018294505.1 Triticum aestivum | reverse complement strand
GCAGAACGCCCAATAGGGCCACAGACAGCATAGTGCGACATTAGGCCCATAAGCCTGTATTTGACAGGAGCTCGAGAGGGCAGCCGCAGTGGGGCTTATAAACCACTCCGAGCCCCTCTCAACTAGCGAGGTGGGACTAAACTTTTGGCCGCGGGGAGCGCAAGGCCTTTGGTCCCGGTTGGTGGCACCAACCGGGACTAAAGGGGGCATTGGTACCGGTTCGTGGCACCAACCGGGACCAATGCCCACCCTCGCCGCCGCCCCCGCTGTGAGAGCCGCCGCCCCGGCTCTGTTTTTTTTAGTTTATGTTCATATATATATATATATACGTATATATATATATATGTATATATATATATATATAATGTATATGTGTATGTATGTGGCTATTTTTGTTCATATGTGGCTATATGTTTTTTTATTAGTTTAATTTTTTTGTTCATATGTGATGTATATATGTGTATGTGGCTATAATGTATATGTGAACAAAAAGTTTTTTTTTGACTATAGAAAGTTTTTTGTTCATAGAAAAATCTTTGGGAAAGTTTTTTGTTCATATATATGTGTATGTGGCTATAATGTATATGTGATGTATATGTTTTTTTGTTCATAGAAAGTTTTTTGTTCATATATAGAAATTTTTTATACATGACAATGGATATATATTCGATATATATGAGAAATGATGATCCATGGAAAAGTTTTATATATGCAAAAGTTAGAATTTTAGAAAAGTTTTACATATCTAGCTAGGAAGGGAAGAAGAAGAAAAAGAAGGATAGGAAAGAAGAAAATAAGAACAGGAAAGAAAGAAGAAGAGGAGAGGAAGAAGAGGAGAAATAAATAAGAAGAGGAAAAAAGAAGAAAAAGAAGAGGAGAAGAAGAAAGGAATATTCTATTTTTTCTTCTTCTCCTCTATTCCTTTCTTCTTCTCCTTTTTTTTTCTTTTTTTTTCTTCGATCCTCTCCTCTATTCTTTTCTTCTTCTCCTCTTTTTATTTCTTCTTCGTTTTCTTATGTTTTATCGGGTCTGTCGTCGTCGATATATACCCCTCCCCGATAACATTATTTTCCCGTGTATGTATGTCGTCGTTGTCGATATAACCCCCTCCCGATAACTTCAACACGTGGGGGGGGTCGATATACCACCTCCCCGATAACATTATTTTCCCGTGTATGTATGTCGTCGTTGTCGATATTACCCCCTCCCGGATAACTTCGACATGAGGGGCGGTCGATATATATACCCCCTCTCGACTGTGATAACTTATACCACGGGAGCACCCCCCGACCCTCTCGCTCGACCAAAACTCTCGAGGACACCCAAACCCTAGAAAAAAACGATGTCGGTCTCCTACCCCCTCCCGCCATGCCCCTACCCTTGAAGCGTTGCCAGGCCACCCCAAACCCGGAATAAGCTAGGTCTACGTTTGCCACTAACATATCCACATGCTGTCATGTTTGTGTAATAATTGCCATGTTGTAATATTGCAGAAACAATGGAGCACGGACGAGACGAGGAAGCAGAAGAGGTGTTGGGGGGCATAATCTTAGCCGGAGGTGATGTCATGTCGTCGTATCTTAACGACAATGATGGTATGGAAGAACAGGGTGAAGAAGCAGGTTAAGATGATCGAAGAATGGAGGAGGAAACACATGATTATGATGGCTCCGGTGACCCAATGCTGGTGCAACAAGGAGCCCGTGTTGACGGCTCCGGTGACCGAACAGAGTCCGGCCAGGTAAATATATTAGTTAAGCCTGTGTTGACTAGCTAATTGATGCATTCATTGTTTTTGTATGTACACATATTAATTAACTCTTGTCTTTCTTCTTTTTTGTAGCCCTCCGGATCGAGCACAACTTCGGTAAAGAGACGAGGCCCGAAGAAAAAGTTGCGCGCGGATGAAAGGTTTGAGATCACAGCAATCGCGCGCGACGGCCAACCGATTGAACCCATCCGGACAAAGGAAGCATTTTCTGCTCAGTGCGGGGTTCTTGTTAGGGACAAGATCCTGGTCAGCATTCACCAATGGTATAAGCCTAAGAACGAAGACCCTGAGGTGTCTTATGTCAATGATATGCAGAAAGATGATCTTTGGACTGAGCTGAAGGCAAATTTCACCCTACCGCCAGAGGAGGATCCGGAGAAGCAAGTTATAGAGCAATTAATCAAGTCTCATGCTCTTAAGAAGATGGCAGAACTATTCAGGAGGTGGAAGAATGAGCTGAAAAGGTTGGTCGACAAAGAAGAGACACCAGAATTCATCGGCAAATATGAGAAGATCAGAGATCAATGGCCCGCATTTGTGGCCCACAAGACATCAGAAAAGAGTAAGAAGATGTCGGCGACAAACAAGCAAAATGCTGCGAAGAAGAAGCTTCACCATCGCACGGGGTCAGGTGGCTACCTCAAAGCCCGGCCTAAGTGGGCCAAGGCTGAGAGGGATCTGCTTGATAAAGGGATCGAACCAGAGACAATGAACTGGCCAGACCGTTGCCGGACTTGGTTCTTCGGGGATGGCGGAACCTTGGACCCTGTATCAGGGAAGTGCCGTTGGACGGACGAGCAACTTGCAATACCCGTCAAGAAGCTTAAGTACTATATCGATGCAGCGCAGGAAGGGACGTTCGTTCCAGACAGAGAGAACGACGAGCTCACAATGGCCCTCGGGAATCCTGAGCACCCTGGACGGACACGAGGCACGCCAGGCTCCGTTCCATGGAAGGCTGGTTTTCCGGACGCAGGCGTTTACAAATGCCAGGAGAGGAGGAAAAAAGTGGATCAGATCCAAATTCAGGCGCTGCACGCAAGGGTACAAGCGATTGAGGAACGAGAAGCAAATCGCAGCAAGCGACCTGCCGAAACTACCCCCGAAGCTACCCCGCCATCTCAGCGAGAAGCAGCCAGGCTTCCACCGAGCTGGTTCAGCCTGTCTTCACGGCTCCTGCTAGCTACCGCGTAGATGCTATCACGGAGTCTCAGCATTGCCACCTTATGACGCAGTTTATGCAATTGAAAGTCAAGGCGGTTGTTGGCTCTGTTGCACCTCCTGAACCTGGCGCAACTTTTCACTGCCGGCCGATTCCAGAAGGATATGCTAGGGTGATGGTGGATGAAATCACAGAAGGATTTGAGGACCTCCAGCTTGACCACCCTTACGGGTGAAGGGGAGACTCGGCTGGGTTCTTGTCTGAAGACTCCATGCCTATGGCGGAAGGAGCTCATCAACCTTCCGAACTGGATGCCTCCGCCTCCTCCTCCTCCTCCTCCAGCGAGTCAGGGCACTCCGCCTCCTCCACCGCCTCCTCCTCCGGCCGAGTGACGATCAGGGCACTCAGCCTCCTTCTCCGGCGCGTGGCGGCACTCCGCCTCCTTCTCCGCCTGCGCCGGCGCGCCCAAGCAGCCACCAGCCTCCTCCTTCTCTGCCTCGCCAGCAAGGGCGGAAGAGACCCGTCGCCGCCACGGCTGCTCCGGCGCGTCGTACTCCTTCTCCTCCGCCACGTAAGCAAGCACGAAAGAAGACAGCCGCAGCCGCCCCGTCTGCTCCGGAGTCTAGCAGTACAGCCAGAGGCGGGAGATAATACAGATACGGTCCACCTCTCAAGCCTCTAGAGAAGTTACCGTACGAGAAGACCCTGGAGGAAACCGCGAAGATCATGCGAACCGAGGTGAAGGACTTCTTTCAAGGGTTGAAAGCAAAGAGACATCCACCTCCGGAGGAGAAGGTAGATCCGGTGAAAGCAAAGCGCACTATCGATGCCCTGAGGAAACCACCAAAGTCTCCGCCGAAAACCAACTATGAGTGCATTACTGAAAAGGCATATCTCGAAGCGGAGCGGTCGGGAAGTACTGTCAGTGATCAAAGGTTAAAAGACCGACGAGCTGGGAAAGAAATTGCCCAGCTCGGAGAACAAGCGAACCAATCGTTCCCCCCGCTCAATGTGTCTAGCGACATCGTCGCTAATGCTCCGGGGATGGTGCCCGATTATAGCAATCCTGGAGATTACCTGCCCGACGATGTACATTATGATTTGTTGGAGGTGGACGAACACAGATACGAGTACGGGAATCCTCTCGTCAAAGATGAAAAATCTCTAACAACGATGATGCGAAGATTCCATAATTGGTACATGAAAACCTGCAGAGAGTCTGGGGGGACGAATACTTTGTATCTTAAAATTAAAGAGGAGCACGACCTCGTCTGCGGTGATCTGTTGCCTGTTCCATTTGAGGAGTTCTTCGCGTTTTTCAATCAGAAGGCCCTCGATAAATTAACGGTCATTTAATACTGTCTGTAAGTACTACTTCTGTCATTAAGTCTCTATATATAGCTCAGCTCTTTCATTGCATGTATTTATAATTATCCTCACTATATTATGCAGATTGAAGATCGTCGAGTGCAGAAAAGCAGAAATGTATGATATTGGGTTCATTAACACAAATCTCATAGATCATTTTCAGGTTAAAAAGAACGCCGACGAGGCCGAGGCCAACTTGCTCAAATCATTAGTAATAAATCAAAACAAAGATTTAATACTCTTTCCTTACAACTCCAAGTGAGTGTTACTGTCGTGTGCATATTCAGTTTCCCTTATTACTCGAGCGAGGTTATAGTAATGTAATTGAAGAGTTATGCATGCGTGCGCAGCTTCCACTATATTCTCCTGGAGATTAAGCTTGAGCGGGGAGTAGTAACCGTTTTAGACTCGAGACGCAAAGATCCCGAGACCTATGCGGACATGACTAAAATTCTCAACAAGTAAGTTCAATCGATCATTATCGCACCATATCGGCAACTTTTTGTTCATTTCCTGATATCTCAAGTAATAATTATTATTTTTGTCTTGCAGGGTTTGGAAACAGTTCACCGCAGAAGTTCCGGGACTGCCGAAGGAGCTGCGATATACATACCCGAAAGTAAGTACTACTAGCTAGCTAGTTGCGCGCATCTCCCGTTGATTCTAGCTACTTTCATCAATGCCATTTATAATGCTTCATTATCAGTTTGATTGACCTCTATTTCTCGTAAAGTGCTTGTGGCAGGAACAAGGGAATGATTACTGTGGATACTACGTGTGCGAGTTCATCTACAACGCGACTTGCAAAGATAAGCGGGGCTATTCTAAAAGACAATATGAAGTGCGTAAGCAATAATATTCACAATTTCATTTTATTACACCATCATTTCTGTTGAGTTTCATTCATATATATGTATTAACCCCCTTCTTCAAATTAGACGTTGGAGATGCGGAATGAACTCCTACCACAAGATCGCATTAAAGCAATTCAAGAGGAATTGACGGGATTCTTTCTTGACCACGTCATTAATAAAGCCGGAGAATACCATGTGGAAGTTGAGTTCAAATGCTAGGGGATTGTAAGAGATCTTACATATTGTATATATATGTAGCCAGTAGCCGGATAGATAATACGAAAACTTGTTGTTCGACCAATCTCTCGGAGAAGGAGAGGTCGATCACTTCTCTCGGTATGCACGACGAACTTCTGTAATTAATGGTTTCCTTCATTTTCTTACTAGCTAGCATGTCGAGGGCCTCTCTATACGTATAGTACATAGCATCGACCAAGCACGGAGATAAGAGAAACACCTTAATTAACCATACAAAACCCCCAAATCCACCCCCTTTCCGAAAAAAAAACAAAAACCCCAGCCACTGAAATGCTGACACGTGGATGCCTATTGGTCCCGGTTGGTGCCATCAACCGGGACCAAAGACCCTCCTGTCTGGGCTCCCCGCACCGGCCACGTGGACGGCCTTTAGTCCCGGTTCGTGTAAGAACCGGGACTAAAAGGGTAGGGCATTAGTAACGACCCTTTAGTTCCGGTTTCAGAACCGGGACTAAAGGCCCTTATGAACCGGGACTAAAGGCCCTTTATCTACTAGTGTGAGATCATATATGTTCAAAAACACATAGTTCTCTTACCCTGCTATATATTTTATACTACGCAGAGACACTTTTCGAGCTTACGTCAATTGTATTGATCAGCAAAACTACATCTGCATGATCTTCCCCTTAACCTTCGAAAGCCGTTGCATCAAAATCTTATGTCGCCTCGAAGATCCACAGTGGCAACAACCAGCATATAGTTTGTATTTGTCACACACATATTGCAAAACCATTTGCTACCCCCTTTAATTATATTATGTACCACCCACGGTGAGCACCTTTTCTAGTGCTGTTGTACTTAAAATAATAGAAAATCTATTTTTTATGCAGATAGGAGCTATGAATAAAGTAAGCTCTGTCCTTCTTTCTATCCAACTACTCGGTTACTACTAGTACTGAGTGTATGAATGCACTGCGACTAATATATAAGCGGACTCTAATGCTACATACATCTTTGGCTCTGCATTCTCCATCGATCTACCGCACTATTATCAGTTCATATCTACTACTAAATATACCGGATCCGTGGAACGATGTTCTCTTCTTGGTTCTTCTTAAGTGAGAACCATTTTGAGACTAGATAAGCATGGGAGGCAAAGGGAATGAAACAGTCACCGAGAAGCCGTATTCTGTACACGATGGATCCATTGGTCTATTGATATCATGACGATCCTTTACTAGCATATTGGAGTTTCCTGCCCGATCATCAATCGTGGACGTTCAGGAAAATCACATGGAGTGACTCAAATACACATACTCTCCTACTCTAAATAAGGAGTAAAATGCAATGTGGGTACTTAAACCTGTTGGTAATAGTCACTTTGTGCACTGCAGTTAGGAAATGACCAGTTACAGGCTTACGTTGTTACGGTGATCGCACTCACGCTGCCCACCATCTGCATTCTGGATATCTTATTGCTCCTGCGTGTATAGATGATAGAGCACCTCTGCATCCACCCATGAGTCACAACAGCCCATCATCCGCTCCAGTCCAAGCGAGCTTGGAGGGCGCGACCTTCTCCTACCCTGATGCGGACTTGGGACCTGGCATGGGGACGGTAGTAGATGGGACAAGGAGGTGGAGAATAATCGCATGAGGAGGTCGGCGAGCACGCCGGCAGGCGTGGGCGGGGGCGCAGTGGGAGGTCGCCAGTAAGTGGCGACCGTGCCTTGCTGCATGGTGCAAACGAGCTCGGAGTGCCCGGCTTCCTCCCGTTGCCACAGTGTGAACTCGGAGAAGACTTTGCGGAGCCGTTAGGGAGGTGTGCAGTTGCCGCAAGACGAGGTCGGCGACTGTGCCAGATGGCGAGGACGTGCCATGTCAGAAACTATGTCATTGTTGCATTTAAGCACGACCAGAAGATAACAAGGGATCACCATTTGTCCCAAGGCTAGTCACTGAATTGGTCTCACAGACATCATTTTGACAACATTCTAATCGTAAACAAAACTTGACATGGTTTTCCATTGATAGAAGAATAAAATAAATCACATGACTAGCATGCCAAATAACGGCGGTCCTCCAAATTAGCTATAGTGAAGCTATAGCGGGCTATAGCCAGCAATTAGCGGACTACTGTACATGTGTAACGTTTAGCGGCACCATGCTCAAAAAGCTATAGAAGGCTATACCCGGCTATTTAACCAACAAGATCCATCAGAGATAGTTGACTCAGTGATCCCGTCTTATGTAGTATATGGAACAATATTACCGATAAATGTAGCAGAAATTATTCAACTATTTTAGCCTTTTTATCTATGTCGAGAATATTTTTGCCGCATTTCAGCATATTAAATTATATCAAAATTTTGGAAATACAAAATAACAATTTTTCAAATGTGCAAAAAAAAAATTATTTCACTCATAGAGTACTAGTTCTGGTGCTCCTTGTTAACATGCATCGTATTCCAGGAGTCTAGGCGTCCGTTAGCTGTCTTGTTAGCATAGGATATCTGGTTGTTAGTACCTTCTTTAAACAGGACATGGTGATTTGGTGTTCGGGCTGATATGCACCCGAGATCTGAGCCACTGGTAGATGTATAGGAATGGAGAAAAGTATGCCAAATGTGTCAGAACTGGAGCAGGGCTAATGGAGGATACATTCTATATACGACTTGGCACATTGCACAGCTGGGCCATTTTCGTAGCTCGTCGCGTCGGTCTGTGAGGGGTTGGATTCTGAGTCAAGATGGCAACGGGGATGAAACCCACCGGGTTTTGCTTGCCCAAACCCATCCCCACAAGAAAATTGCAATATCGTCCCGGTCTCCATCAATGTGCGCAGGGTTAATTCTTTGCCTGTCCCCTAAACCCGTCGGGTTTTTAAACCCACTGGGAACCCATCCCCACAAGCAGTCAATAAAAATAGCAACATTTAAAAGAAAAACATGAGCGTATTATAGGAGCAAGCGACGACTGAGGGATCTAGGTTTAGGTTTAGGTGATGTGTTGTGCGGGAGAGAGAGGTCTGAAGAGCGAGCGGCACTGCGACGACTGAGCGAGCGGTTGATTTGTACTCTAGGGCCTCAATGCTGGGAGGCTCGGCCACTCGGGTGGTGTGGCTTTGGACCACTCCAGTTAAGATGGATCAGTCCATGCTAAAAAACGTATATTGACGGGTTTTGTTGGGTTTTGGGTCCGGATCGTACTTAAACGGGTTTAAACCCGTGAAACATGTTGGGGTTTATAATGTACCAACCAGCAGCTCCGCGGGGATAGGAAGTCACCCATCTCCGGGAGCTCCTAGTTGGTCGCGGGATCGATTCCTAACCATAGCGAGCCTATTCCTGTCCTCACGACAGGAAAAATATGGGCGATGCCCAGTTAACGCGGCTGCAGGCGCCGGTTTGGGGAAACAGCTATAACCGGCGCCTGCAGCGCTAAATAGGAAATGCCCCCATCTCCGGCCCCATTGCCATGTTGACTTCTGAGCCGTGGCTCCGAACTTCAGCCATCAAACAGGTGGAAGACGACAGGTGCAAGCGTGGGGTCGGCCCTAGGAATCTTGTCGCTGGAGAGAGATGGGTGTGGGAAACTGGGTTCCATTCATCGGTGGCGACTGCTCGCTCTGTAACCAAGTGCGGCGGCTGGTGCTTCCTCCGGCGATGTCTCGATGGAGGCGGGGGGGTGGAGTTCCTCCTGGATCCATGTACCCCTCCTTTAT
Source organism: Triticum aestivum (assembly GCF_018294505.1). Lineage (NCBI taxonomy): Eukaryota > Viridiplantae > Streptophyta > Magnoliopsida > Poales > Poaceae > Triticum > Triticum aestivum. The sequence goes on along the minus strand of NC_057811.1, from coordinate 6,144,998 downwards.
ACGTGTCCCCACATGGATTTCGACTGTCTTGGTTAGCAAAAAATGTGCGGGTCAATCTGTATTCCAATTGTCAAATAACACGTTGGTGATTCGTGTGTCCGCTCTCCGCTGCAGGTTCCCCCTTCGGGTGGAGTTTGCCTATAGCCTCGAACTCCTGGATCCTGTGCCCCTCACCGTTTTTGCGCGGTGAGAAGGAGAGCCCTTGGCGGCAGAGCCGCATAGGGTTCTAATGCCGCGTCTGGCACTTGGTGGCACAAATCCGGGTAGGAGTGCAGGAGAAGTACAGCCGAGTCGTCCGTGCAGTTGACTCGGAAGTTGAATCCGGAAGCAACCGGATGGGCAAAGAGGTAATGAATGACCACATCTGAACACACGTTGCAAGTGTACACGGTTAAGTAATCAGTAGGGCGAAGCATATGCAATTATGCATATCAATTGCTTCAGTGTGTTGCTGCCGTTGCAAAGCTGACGTCAGGGCCATGGCTGCTGGGTTGGAGTAACCGATAGATCTAGTTCGAGTGGACAGGTGAGTACCGCCGTCGACAAAGTCGTTGTATAAGTGGTAGCCCCCTTCTATTTCTTTTCTGTATGGCCTTAGTTTGTGACTCATGAGATCGCTGATAGCTTTGTGCTGCCAGATCCTGTCCATTTTCTGCTGTTGTCTGAGAAGGCAGTTGACTGAGGTATGTCGGCCGAGTCCAATGTGGCATCTGCATGCACCGAGGCTGTTGGAGACGGTGCAGTACCTGTGAGCGGGGCGAGAGCGGAACGGAGGAGGAAATCATCGCCGACGCAGCCACGAGCCAAGTTATGGGTGTCCTTGTTTGAGTGCATCTGAGTTGCAGATATCTCTGATAGAGCTTAGCAGGTGTGTGTGTTCCGAGCAGAGTGCCCAGGCCACGAGAGTGAGGGAGATGAAATAGCTTGATGCGATTCCTGTGTTTCTTTACGGTTGTTATGGTTTGTCAGACAACGAAATTGCACTACTTTAATTTGCTGGGATAACTGGATGTTTAGTAGTTTTATTTGGTTGTGCTGTGCTGAGAAATCAACTGATGCTAATCATGCGTTATGTTGTAACCGGTGTTATTGTTTGTCTGATTTGGAACTTTCACAAGCCTAGTGGTGGTGCGTGGTAAAAAGCCGTAGTAGCGCCCCGCGCTATTACCACGTGTGTTAGTAGTAGCGCGTGTGCCACCCGCGGTACTCCCACTTAGTCCTAGTGTAGATCTATACCCGCCGCTACACTAACTATGTGTATTTTTTTTTCATATTTATCCAGTATTTATAATGAAGTTATACATATTTTTATACAGTCCAACATTGAAAAGTATTGATATTATGCCCTTAGTTGGGTCCACATGTAAGCTTCACATTGTTTTTTCTTTGATTTTTAACTGAAGTTATAAGGAAGGGGAAAATGGTCCTGGAAAATGTCTCTCTAATGGTCAAATGCCTTTGAGTGGATGGAACTAAGACGGAAGGGCAAAAACATAAGACGAAAAAAGTAGTTTGTGCGCGAAAGAGTGTTTTCGGAAACTAGGGGTAAAACTGCCGAGTGTGACCCAACTAAGGGCATAATATCAATTATCCTAACTGTAAAACCACTGTCCAAAACAAAGATATGGTTTTGTTAAAATGATTTTTTTAGTTCTTAGTTGTGGAGACCACTATAAATTGATCAAGCCTCATAAATGGAGATTTGCTTTCAGCAAGTACAAATCTCAAAGCTTTGCTTTTAGAAAGTAAGTTTGAGCATAGGTTTTAAAGCATCTAGCCTAGTCGTCCTATTAATGAAAATAAATGTTTTACAAGGATACTTATGTTTTGAAAGGAAAGTTTTGATTTTTAGGGATCACGGCGTGAAGCCTATACATGAATACTATCATGGGTTTTGATTTTGAAAAAACCAACATATAAGATGAAGAAAAATCGGTGGGTTATTTTATTGAAAAGCCAAAAGGAGACTAAAAATTGGTGGAGTTTGCCTTGGGGAGGCCCATCGATGAATAGGTGGTTTAGAAGGATGAAACGGCGATGTACAAACTGCCCTTTAATAGTAGAGAAGTACTGGTAAAACTATAAGATGTGCTTGTTGGCCTGGTTTTTTCTCCTGGGCCAATTTGAAGCACGTAGCTAGGCATGGGAGGCACGGGAAACAAAGACTCACTTGCCTAACACATGCAAGCCCTCCATACGACCAGTCACATAAGCTCTCCACATTAAAGAAATTAATACATGCAAAATCTCACCGTCACATGCAAGGTCTTGAAGTCATCAATTTTATGTTTTACTAATAAATCGATTTAGTATTTATTCCTAAAATTTAGGCAGCAATGTGCTGGATATGAACTTTGCTGTACCTACGGATCAACCGTACGGAAGATTTGTTACGCGGACTATGGTGGGAATCGAGGGCTCGTCACGAGGGGTCACGCTGGGCAGCTCGAATTGAAATTGAGGGACAGGTAAGCTCATTTCATGGCTTGGAGCCTGTAAGTCTAGCATTTTTTGGCAGGATATTATCCAGTTGCTCCAGTAAGACGTCTCATGTTTCCTCGTGTGAAATCTAGGAACATACTGTCATATTCTGCACGCATTCCTTTTACTCTCATACGGCTATAGAAGAGAAGTGACAGACTCGTCAAATTGTTCACTCTACAGACTATATTGGCAGACAGGAATGCGAACCGAAGAAACATCTACCCTGACCAACACGGTAACCCTCTCAAGTTGCACAAGGAGTTGTGGAAGCTAAGTGCATGCTTGACTCCAAGCCTCCTCCCGTCGTCCTCCATGTGTACTAGTGGTTGTGGCACCTCATTGCGCGTTGTTTGAGAGGAAGGTGTGTGCGAGTTTCTTCCACTTTAAGAAAAAGAAAAAAAATCACCTTCATCTCTTTTTTTTAGAAAAAAGAACTTTCTCACATTAGCTAACCAACAGATGTCATATGAACATCGCATCCATCTAAAAAAGATTAAAAAAACCTTACTTCCATCTTGAAAGAAAAATGGAAAAAGGAAAAAGTTCTTTTCTAATAAACTGTTTCCGCAGCAGCCAACCCGTAGCAGCCACTTGGCATAGCTGAGAGGCTGCCCTTTCCATCCGCCTTAATGGACCTGACTGGGTTTAATGCGTCGTCGTAGCCGTGCAATACAATTCTATGCACCTGCATGCCGACTTGTCTGAACTTTCTTTTGGATCTTCTCGGAAGCACGCGGCAGATACTTACGAGTGTCACAACTTGCTACACATGTATAGTAATACATACAAACACAACTTGCCTGGCGTTTTCTTCTGTGGAGCGATTTGGCGTTATATATAGCTGTTGTATTATAAATATATGCCGACATGCAACTTTGTGTGGCCATTATAAATAGCTTATGGTTGAGTATGTCTCTTGCCACCAACGAAGTTGTTTTCGGTCTAGTCATGCAAATCAAGATCGAACCATCTATTTCAGCAATTCGAACGCTAGTCAATAGATTCCCCCACATGGGCGAGTGGCTCAAGCAAACTGAGCTCTCGATCCTGACCTGAAATACGCGCCTAGAGTACTTTTTTTTTCGAAGGAACACGCCTAGAGTACTTAGGAACCTTACATCTTGCGTGTTTTGTGTGCACACTCTTTCTGCCGACTGATCGGTAGTTTCCTTCACCACAGCAGGGACCTTGTTGCGGCTATATATCATGTCATAAAAAGGATAACAGCTTAAGTTTAGCCTGCTTTTATATATCTTTAAAAAATCTTATTAATACTAGTTGAATACCTGTGTGTTGCCACGGAGCAACAAATTTAGGTAGTGCTAGCATCCTGTATTGATGGCATGTAAGACCCGAAGGCTCCACACCACAATCGTACCCATCACCATAGAACAACCTACACTCTTCTAATCTGACAACATTTTCTCTGCCTCTACCACTATCGATAATGCATGAATTAGTGAATCCAATGATAGATATATTGCTTTGGAATATATTTACCATCGAAAAAATTATTTCCCTCTGAAAAGATAGAATTTGAATACTGTTGAACATACATATACTATTCAGAACCATATAGTACATATACTATTCAAAAACATATTGCATACTTTGATCTTATTGAACAAAGTTGGCAGAGTATATATGAAGTTCATCTGTAGCTTCCAGTTTGTACAAATAAATATAGAAATATACAGAAAACTTAACCAGAAAAAATATGCCACACCATCAAATAAACTTTGAAGAAATTTTGTGAACATCTCGTTAATGATATCATGCTTCTTGCTCAACTTGACCAGACACATTCAACCGCATGGCCCCATCGTCTGCAACACAACTTGTACGTGCAAGTTGATCTTCTCTTATATCGGTGCATCTGAATGCTTCTTCAATGTCACCTTTGAAGGTGTAACCTCATGGGCGAAGACTTCGACACCACATTGCCAAATTATTGACAAACTCATCTGAAACAGTGAGTAACCACATTCATTTTTCCTAGTGCTATAAGAAATGGCAGTCTATAATAGTCAGGACTAATTTGGCTTATGCAAAGGAACAATAGCACTATCCATGTTGGTTGGTATCAATTTCCAACAGACAAAGTCAGATATCTCTACTATAAATGTTCAAGTGTATGTCATAACAAATCCAAATTAGTATGACTTCAAAGAATCATGTAAGGTCAATAGCAGTTATTCGGAAAACGAACATACATTTCTCTAGAAGTAGAAATACCGATTTGTAGCATTGACAAGCCAACCATTTCAAATGCTTCAAATATAAATAAATCAGTATAGGTACATATGTATAACCTTTGGCCAACGATATAGTACAGAGCCTTGATTTTGTACTGCTAGGCTCTCCTATTCTGATAATGGAACCCATGTGCCCATGTGTAAAGTACTGCAAGATAAAGGGATTAATTGCACTAAGCCTTCTCAAATATGTATGCCCCATTATCTACTATTCTAGTAAAAAAGAGATAAACAAAGAAGTTTTTCATTTAAAAACTATAAGAACATGTGTGATGTTCTCACCAACAATTTTCTCAGGTGTTACGACATTTTCTGTAGAAAGCCAACAATAAGCTTGTTGTTCTCCAGCTGCTTATATTTCAGGGACACCTTCTTGTTCTTTCTTCATAGAGTCCCCTTCTTCCTTATCCTTTCCTCTTGTTATAATCCTGTATAGTAGAATTCCTACCATCAGTGTGCAACACTGATTAATTGCATGCTAATAAAAGAATATGTAAGGTACATAAGCGTTTGTATAGCAAAAAAAGAAGAAGCTCTGTCTAGCTAAGCTGTGGGTTAGTGGTTAACATGGATGAAAAAATACATCAGCACATCCTAGCCAGTCATTGTCATGACAATGATAGCAAGAAAAACAGTCATGCATCAACAAACTAAAAATACGGGAAGTTTCAGCGCTCTAGCTCCCTTGTTCATTGAGTGTGCAGAAGGATCGAATGATCCATGATGCTGAAAGTGAAATAAAGTTGACTGCATTATGAGCAAGATGACAGGGCAAACTGGAAACGGCGACCAAGATCAACAAGCAACTATATTAGTGAACCGAGTGATCACAATTCACAACTGATAATTGATGGTGCAAAAGTACGCGAAAAGTAAAGAAACATGTCCTGATGTCCATAACTCTCTGTTCTGCTTGCATTATCAGCAAGTTTATTTTCTTCCTGCTTTCTGAATTTACAATTGTTGCCAGTACAATCTTTGGCTTGAATATATTACTTCAGTTTGGCAAGATACGACCGAAAAGAATTTCTGCTGAATTGTGTGATAAAAAAAGTGGGAGATGAGGGGCAATATAAAGTGGGAGATGGATCAACTAATGAATAGAACAGCCGCTGCACCCTTATACTAATTAAAACATTGGAGTAACAAGTAAGGACAAGTTCATATACATAGAAGTGGGAGGTTTCTGAATTTGGAAAGGGGCAAAAGACCTCACCCATTTGATTCCATGGTGGAGGCGTGGAGCAGCCGCCCATGCACCTACTTGACCGACAAGATGACAACGAGTGGCGCTGTGTAGGGTTGTCCATCGCTGCTGTTCTTTTCCTCACGTCTCAAATGGGCAGCTAATAACATGAAGAAATAACACTGCCTAATATATTGCAAAACAAACAATCACACAAAATCTTTACTGGAGGCGGAGAGGACACATCTCAGATATCCCCAACCTTCCATTGCCGGAGGCCCGAGTAGTGTTGTTGAACAAGGTCCTCATAGTGGCGGACTCCTCCTCTTCGAGCTAGTCCTCACCACCGCGACCGCCCATGCTCTCGCCGCCATGGCGTTAGGCGCGCGGCTCGAGCAGATTACGGGGCGGAGGAACTGGAGCTCGCCTGGGGGCGGGGGCCGCCGCGAAGGCGCCGAGGGGGAGGGGGTCGTCGGCGGCGAGGTCGGGCATCTCCGGCACGTACTCCACCTCCACCTGCAATAAACCGTGGCGTTAGGCGCGACTCGAGCGGATTACGGGGAGGCGGACCCGGAGCTCGCCTGGGGGCGGAGGTCAGGTTCGGGGCGGGCCGGAGCCGTCGCCGGCTCCCGTGGCCCTGCTCTTCCTGTCGCTGCGACGGGGTGGCCGCGCCCAGTGTCCCGCGGCTTGGGACTCACCGCGTCCGCCGCGGCGTCGACGGCGGTGGAGGTGGCGGTGGTCAACAGAAGCGAGCGAAGCGACCCCCTGCTCCTCGGTGCGTCCGCTGCGCTCCTTCCTCTCTCTGGCGGCGACGGTATTTGGCAGGAGAGAGACGAGATCGGAAGCGAGGGCTCAGGGAGAGGTGGGGGCGGGACGTGTATGTGTGGGGGCGGTTTATTCTCTCAAAAAAAATTGAGCCACGATGTGTGGGATCGTGTGCTGGTTTTTCAGGTTTCTTGTGCGTGCGGGCTGCAGCGTACTTTTTTACTGCATGCCATCGAGGGGTGGGATGCATTGTACGAGGCGGGGGTCCAACGAGGTGGTCGAACCATCACGACGTTCGATCCCTTTTTATAATAGTAAAGAAATACTACAGTTGCATTCATGCGTGTCCCTAACTCCCAAGAAGGTTCTTGAAGCCAAGTTGCACCCTACTATCCTGGTAAGTTTGAAGCCTTCTATATATTAGTATAAATGACGTATGGTACATGTGGCTGGTTTTGTTGACCGGACTTGGCCCTGACATGCGTATGTAATACCGGTGCTGTAAATTAATACATCTAGTGATCTGCACAGAAACTGCAGTTTGCCTCCCGGCTTGGATACGTGCTATATATACCCATGTCCGCAGCCTCAGTACCAGCATACCTACCTATATAGATAGGAAGAGCTTCTCAAAAATCATACAAAAGAAGAAAGAGAGAAAGAAAGAAGATGAAGTAATTAAGCTAGCTTGAGAGTGAAGTTAGGAGCTCGTGAGAGTCCATTGAGCATGGAGTTGGCCACGGTGGCGTTGCGAACACTCGTTCCCAAGCTAGGGCGCCTGCTCATGGGGGAGTACAACCTGCAGAAGGGTCTGAAGAAGGGCATCAGGGACCTAATGGACGAGCTACTTGTCATAGAAGCTGCACTTGTGAAGGTGTCTGATGTGCCACTAGACCAGCTTGATCCGCTGGTCAAAATTTGGGCAAACGACGTCAGGGAGCTGTCCTTTGCCATCGAGGACAGCCTCGACTCCATGGTGCATGTCGAGGGTGTTGTGCCGACCAATCCACACACTCCATGGTGCGTGTCGAGGGTGTTGTGCCGACCAATCCACACACCTTCTTCGGGTTCATCAAGAAGACCTGCAAGAAGGTCACTAAGCTTAAGACTCGCCATGAAATAGCTAATGACATCAAAGACATCAAATTCCAAGTGAGGGAGGTGAAGGAACGTTATGACAGATACAAGGATGTTATTGGTAATGCTGATACCAAAACAGAAGTCGACCCCGTCTCTTGGCTTTATACAACAAAGTATCTGACCTTGTTGGAATTGATAATGCTATTTATGACCTAACGGTGAGGTTGTCTGAGGGTGATGATCCATCTGGGAAAAGGCTCAAGGTTGTCTTTGTTGTTGGATTTGGAGGATTGGGCAAGACAACTCTTGCTAAAGCAGTGTATGACAATCTTAACAAACAATTTGATTGTGGGGGGTTTGTTCCAGTGGGTCAAAAGTCAAAACCCAAACATGAAGAAAGTTTTCAGGGACTTCCTCCTTGAACTTGACACCGAGCTGTACAGAGATGCGGCAACAATGGATGAAAGGCAGCTGATCAACCAGCTGCAAAAATCCCTAGAAGGCAAGAGGTGCGCATTAACCTTACCCCTATGCTACTTCTTTGTGCCTCCTGCCAGCTATACCATAAAGGCTTTGTGTTGTGTGACATGTCAACGAAAATATTAGTATGCGGCATGGTTAATTAATCTGCATGGCATATATACAATGCCATAAGGCCCAACATAATATGAATGTTACTTCAGGCTTTGGCCAAATAAAAAAGGAGGGACATATACACTTTGCTTTCGATTCATCTAGTTCAAAACTGAACATGTATAGACAGCATTAGTCGTTAGTTTTTTTTTTTTTTGCGAAAAGGCATTAGTCGTTAGTTTACCATTCATATTTTACATAGAATTTTTTATTCCCTTTTCCCCCATGCTCTTGAGCTCAACTGATTACAAGGCATTTAACTGGAAACATGCTGCACACACCCGTCCAAAACTAAACATGTATAGACAGCATTAGTCGTTAGTTTGCCATTCTTTTTCTACATAGCAATTTTTGATTCCCCCATGCTCTTGAGCTCAACTGATTACAAGGCTTTTAATTGGAAACATGCAGCACACACACGTCCAAAACTAAACATGTATAGACAACAGTAGTCGTTAGTTTTCCATTCATTTTTTACATAGCAATTTTTGATTCCATTTTCCCCTATGCTCCTGAGCTCAACTTATTACATGGCATTAACTCATATACGCACAGACTAACACCCAAACTTCACTATCAACTAGCAGCGCACACGTCCACTTCCAAGTCTATGTAGATCAGTAGGGTGCGTTTAGTAAAATGGTTATGTGCATCCTGTGATGCAGAGGCCGGGGTACTACCCTTTTCAAGAAAATAATGTAGATTAGTTGGTTGTGTGGCACCTCTGTTCTTTTGCAGATATTTGAGATCGTTACCATCAATCGCATTAACTGAATCATTACATGGTTACCTTTGATGAAAAGACGTTTCCCCCCGCTTTATATTACAAAGCAACCACGACACCAAGGATACATAGTCCAGAGGATACAAAAGAAAAAAGACAGAAAAGATACAAGAGGCCACATAACGGCATCCACAGTGAACCCAAAGCCCTGTATCGATGAATTGCAGCCGAGGGAGCCACCCGCCGCCATAGGAAGAATATGCTCCAACAACTACTAGGGACAAACCCTATTGATCCACCATACACCGCCGAAGAAGGCCCCATGTCTTCTAAACCTGGATCATAGGACATAACACAGCCGACTGGTAGAGCAGCTCACCCACGAGCACCCATGAGCGGGACCAGCTGGTTGTCGGGGAGAGGATGAGAAGCACGTCTACCCCACCTCACCGAGGCGCAACCCCGGCAACCACTACAGGAATCGGCTAATTTTCCATATGTGATGCTCTTTGTCGTCAGCTTTTTGTCTAGGCCGACGACAAAGATCACTTTGCCATCTGTAAAAAAAAGCAAAAGGCAAAGACCTACTTTGGCATCTGCTGTTTTTTTACTGATGGCAAAGAGCTCCCTTTGCCCTCTGTAAAAAAAAAGCAGAAGGGAAAGACCTACTTTGTCATATGCTTTTTTACAGACGATAAGGACAACACACGGATCGATTATGTGGATCGATGACATGGCATTACCCGATCCACCAAAGTGTGCAGGCCACCCCCACCACTCTCTCTCTCTCTCTCTCCCTTATCCAGCCCCACCACTCTCTCTCTATCTCCCTTATCCAGCTTCACCATGATTTCTCTCTCTCTAACGAATAGGAGGCCGCCGCCCCTCAATCTCCCTCGCTTTCTATTTCTCGCAGATGGAGCTGGCGCCGCTCGCCCCACTGGCCGCCACTTTGGCCACCTATCTCTCTCCCACAACGTGGTCTCTCTCTCTCTCTCTCTCTCTCTCTCTCTCTCTCTCTACCTCTCTCTCTCTTTCTCTCTCTCTCTCCCTTGCATGTATAGGAGCCCCACCATGGCCGCCCGACTGGAGCTCCACGCTGCCCCTGTCGTTTGACCTCGCCGCTGGCCGCTCCAACTCCGTTTGCGTCTAGATCCAGGGGTTCACGCCGTCCTCTTTCCATTCCCACTTCTCCTCGTTGCCATGCCCTACTCCAGCCTTGAGCAAAGGAGGGTCCTGCTCTCTGCCTTGCGCGCGTTCGCTCCTGGGCCATAGCCACGGTTGCCCAACCCTGACAGATGGTTGACCTCGCCGCCTCATGAGCTACTGCTCCGAACGAACGAGTTGGAACTCCAAATGAACAGTAACAGGAACGAAAAACCATGGTTTTATAAAAATTGTTTGCCGTATTTGAGTTCGATGCAGATGACAAAGAGGGAGTATTGCTAACGGCAAAGACGCCATTTGCTGACGGCAAAGATGTGCACTTTGCTGTCTGTTATTAATTGGCTGATGGCAAAGCCATAGTGTGGCTGACAGCATAATCTTTGCCGTCCACCCGATCAAAAGTTGACGGCAAAGTGCACATCTTTGTCATCAGCAATACATTACCGACAGACTTTGATGTCTGTTTTCAGGTCTTTGCCATATGTGATCTATAGACGGCAAATTACCTAGTTCTTTTAGTGAACAACACTTCTCCGGAACGGACTATGGATCCCACCGTAAGCCGTTGAATGGGAAATCACTAAAGAGCACCAGCGACCACACCCAAGCCACAACTCCAACCACTACCTTATCATCCCAAAGCGGCCTCTTCAGGAAGAGAAAAGAGGTTGTAGCACCATCGCTGCCCAATCTGCAGATTTTGGGCTTTCACCTGAGATTTGGAGGCGGGGGTAGGGGATGGACCTCGAAGCTACCTTCATGAATGAAAGTGGCGCTCAGAGCACCGTCGACATCGTGATTGACACATCGGTCAAGGGGTTACCCTTGTCCTGAGCCCTAGGCCCCCTACCACCACCACCCGCCACCAGATCCGGTCGTCGGAGGGCACCCGACATCTCCGGCCAATGGGGCGTGGGGATGAGGAGCAGATGTAGGGTCGCCATCTTCAACACGGAAACCGCATCCGTCGCAGCCTCCCCACCCGAGCATCCAAGACTAGCACCCTGCACCCATCATCACCACCTCCGTCGCCCGGAAGGTGATGCCCTCACCGGAGGTGGTAGCTGCCACCAGACCAAGCGCTCAACGCACCGTACAACAACTTTTCTCCCCGTGCACCGCTGTCGGAGACCCCACCGGATCGCGTACCCTGATGAGTGGCTGACCCGTGCCATCGAGATCTCGAATAAGGGAAGGAGGCTGGATGCCCCACCTCCGCCCGCATCACACGTTCTTTGCCCGGCAGACACCTCTCGGTGGCAGCGAGGAGGATGTGGAGCGTGGGGGAGGAGGAACGTCGGTGGTGGGGCTAGGGCTCCCATGACGCGCGCATGGGCCACGGCGCGGGAGGGATGTGTGTGTGGGAAGGGAGGGTATTAAGGGCATGTATTTCTTCTGTGGTAAACTATCTCTAATGTTTCTACTAACTAAAACACATCCAATTATCTTGAATTTAGTCGTATGAAAAATGATGATTGAAGAGCCAATAATGAAAATGAAAATTTAAATATTTTAGATGTATCTAGAATACAATCTTTTTAAGATTTTTAATGCCTTTTAAGTTTTGGTGTGTTTGCGTATTTCTTGTACTAGTTGTTATATATTAGATAGTTTTTGTTAGTTAAAGATTTTATCTTATCATGTAAATAGGTACTTTATTGTTATTGATGACATATGGGATATACAAACATGGGAAATGGTTAAGTGTGCTTTCATGGATAGTCATCCAGAAAGTAGAATAATCATAACTACTCGCGATGTTGATGTTGCCACAAAGGCTGGTGGAATCTACCACATGGAACCACTTTCTGATGATGACTCCAAAATGTTATTCTATACAAGAACATCTGGTGGAGATGGAGTAAGTTCAGATAACAAGGCTTTTGAAGTGACTAACAAAATTTTAAAGAAATGTGGTGGTGTGCCATTAGCTATCATTACAATTGCTAGCTTGCTTGTTGGTAAACAAAGGGAGGATTGGTCTAAGGTCTATGATGCCATTGGTTTTGGGCATGAAGACAACCAAGTCGTTCATAATACAAGAACAATATTACTTTTTAGCTACTACAATCTACATTCCAGTCTAAAACCATGTTTGTTGTATCTAAGTATGTTTCCGGAAGATAGATTTATTGAGAAAAAATCACTGATATGGAGCTGGGTCACTGAAGGGTTTGTTCGAGATACAGAAGGGGTAGGATCATATGAGCTTGGTGAGATCTATTTCAACAAGCTAGTAAACAAAAGCATGATCCAATGGATATGTACTAGTGATTCTGATGAAACCGAAGGTGGTTGTCGTGTCCACGACATGGTGCTCGATCTCATCCGCAGCATATCAAACGATGTAAACTTTGTCACAATAAATGATATGGAGCACCATGGCACATCTTCGAGAGGCAAACAAACCAATAGGTTTCACAGGTTAGCACTTCATGGTACAAGTGCTGAACCCAACTCCATACAAATGGACCACGTGAGGTCATTCCATGCTATCACGTGTGGTGGTGGGATGCCCTTGCTTTCGAGATTTAAAGTATTACGTGTGCTAGTTATAGAGCATTGTTATTTTGGGGAAGCTCTTTGTCTCGGGCATCTTGGGAAGTTGGTCCATTTGAGATACCTAAGGCTGGTGAAAACTAATGTGGACATTCTCCCGGAAGGGATAGGACGTGATTTGAACTTTCTTGAGGTATTGGACGTAAGGAATTGTTCCATAAATTTGCCGCCATCTATTGGTGAGCTAAAGAATCTGAAATGCTTGTTGACAAGTAGGGGTACTGCAATTAGGGACTGACATGCATTGAAGAGCTGCAGTTATATTCAGTGGACAAGTGCCCTAACTTCTGCAGGGATCTGGGGAAGCTGAGAAAGTTGAGGGTGTTCGTGTTCAGTTTCGATGAAATGGAGCAGGCTGCGGCAAATGCTTTGGCGGAGTCTCTGTGCAACCTGCATAAGATCCAATATATGAAGGTTTTGGATTCGGAACCTGTCTTGGATATTAGCTTGGATGATATGCGACCCAGTTCAAAGTTGTGTTTGTTGAAGCTGGCTGGCATAACTATACCCAAGATGCCGCCGTGCATCAATTCTTTGTGCTTTCCTCTCCTCTCTTGCCTGTGTATGAAAGTGGAGGTGCTAGAAGCTGAGGATATTCAAGCACTCGGAAGGTTGCCATCGCTCTTTCACCTTATTATCATGATTAAGGGGGGAAAGTGCATATCATATACTTTTTGCAGCAATGAATTTCACAAGCTGAGATATTTGAGGACGGAAAAGATAGAGATCACTATTGGAGAAGGAGCATTTCCTATGCTAGAACAGCTTGAATACTGTGCCAGCGCTCGAAGAAAGGGCATGGCCAGCTTAGTGCCGTGGAATAATAACCGTCCTTCGCTGCTGTTTCACGTCACATGTTACCTTGACTGCGCTAACTGTGGCTGTATGGAATTAGAAGAAGCGAAGAGAGCGCTGATTCACTCTGCCAGAACCATGGAAATCCGCCTCGGGATAACAGAATATAACTGGTACGAAGAGGAAGGTAAATTCATTGATGAACTCGAGTTGATTCTTCGTGGTTTGGACAAACCAGAGGAGGAGGACCGTGGAGATATATGTTACATGATCGCAGAAATCGAGTCCTTGTTACATGATGGTGCTGATGAGCTTCGAGTGAGGATGTATGGCGAGCCAGAGATACATGACTTTCTAACCAGATGCAAGAGTTGGTTACGTGATGAGGTACGTCCTTCATACCGTTTGATTGCCATATATGTACCTATCATGTCACTGATGGCCGGCCGGCCGGTTTTGTTAATTAACCTCCAGGGAGACAATGATGTTGCCACAAGCAGTAACAGTGGAGGTAATCGGGGGGAGGGGGCGAGCCGACCTTGAATCGCTGAATTTCTCTTCCTTCAGTCATGCCATCAAGCTGGTATATTATCCAGCTACTTTTTTCATCTATTACTTTCTTCCATTCATAATTTTACCCAATTAATAAATCTTTACAAATTTACTATATATCTCCTGTTTGTAGATTGTAGCGTACACATCATTTCTTCTAGCTGATTTCAAGTTCCCGAATTGAGATCATGTACTATGAGACCTTTGCTTTCTAACCATAATCCACATACCTGCATTAATCCTTATATTATCCTAAAAAATACATTAATCCTTCGATGTTACATCCAAGCAATGCATGTGCACGTACGGTTTGCCTTCTTAATTACAAAATTAACCACCAATGAATTTTCTGGTTCCAGGACGGTGAGCTCCTGAAGCCTCCTACAGCCTTGTTGTCACCACTTTGGAAGACCAACTGACTCAGCATTCGACGAGCTTAATTTGTCCATTGGTGCCAAGAAAATCATGGAAGAAAAATGGTGTCTCCTTATCATTAGACTGGGTTGCAAAAAGGAAAAAAACTAAAAGAATGCTTCTTTAGTGATAGAGTGCTTTTGGGAAATTACAAAAAAAATCATTTCTGTGCAAGAAAAACTAAAATGAAAAAACAAAATTTTATTATGTTTTGTACCTTTTCTGTCTTAATTATTTGATAAATCCAAAAAGAGTCTTCAATTATTCTTTAAGTGTGTTCTTTTGTTTTCACTTTTCTTTTTCTCTTTTCTGGGTGGGTGGGTGGGGAACTCCGCCTATGCAATTTTGAGCTAACCCTTATAATCGCGTAGCCGGTCTCAAGCCCGGAAAAGGAGGAGAGACCACCCATATGCTCGTAGACAGTAATATATATGTTCTGTTGACTTAACAATTAGAGTGGAAATGCAAGAAACATGAGGAAAAACCGTTATTTTGTTAGTTTCAGAAGAAACAACTGCCTTCTGTTGTTTTAGATAACAAAATAAACATTTCTTCAATCGAAGGCCCGCACGATCACGCCAATGAATCTCCATTTGCACTTGTGCCACTCATTTGCGTGAATATTCTGCACTATATCTTCTCTTTGAAGGAATCGTTTACTTCATTACCGGGCTGCTCCAGTAATAAGTCTTACTGTTCAAGTTTTGACTTGCCTGTGCATACGCTGACAACCATTTACAACATATACAGGTGATTCATCTGGTGTACTATTCAAGCTAATTAGCCGACAAAGAATGCTCCAGTTTTCTTTCACTTTTCGAGCTAGTTAGCGAAACAGGGTATGATATAGTACTATGGAATCTTGTGTCTGCAAAGACTGTTTCTCTAATATTAATAAAACTACCTTTGATTGTAGTAGGAATTTGTTGGGTGTTCTTTGCTTGTGATAACGGTGATGAGACTGTTGCTTTCCCAAGAGAAGAGTGGAATTGTGGAGTGGAGGAACTACAGGTACTGAATTTGGGAGCCGGATCCTCTAACCTACAGAAACAATGCCATGGTGCTACAGTGCTATCCTGGTGTAAAAAGAAGAAGGAATGTTAGAGACGTTTAGTAGATTATTTACTATTGGTATTTAGTGTAGATAAAAATAATCTATAATTGATTTTGTTTCATCATCAATTTGTTTGCATGTAATGATTATAAATATACACATTAAATCTGTAATTTTCAAATTAATTTATGATATTTTAGCCTTAATCATATGGATTGAAAGAAGGCAAGTTAGGGCACTAAACCTTCTCTAACATTCCTTCTTAATGTTACGGGATCCCGTTCCCTGGATTTGGAGGTCATGGATCTTTGGGACTAATGCCCTGCTGTTTCAAGCTTAAATTATTCAATCTACTAACACAGCTAACTGGACTCTGCATCCTGAGCTTCATTTGTCTGACCACTATCTTGCTCTGTCTGTGCCAGTGCAGTCCGTGAAGGAAATGATGCGAGTCTTTAGATCACCAGCAAACCAAGACTATATTTTTAAGTAGTGTGTGTGTTCCTTTTCCTGCTATTTTTGCAGAGTGACTATCTACTGCTTGTACTGGGTGGTAAAACTTTTCGAGCAACAAGTGAAACCTTTCGCTCTGCTTTTGGATCGCATCCTGGAATTCCACAGAGAACTGGCGTCTCTTGGCTGAAGCAATAGTCCATGTGCCTGTAATTAGTACTGTGTTGTGCTGCAGTATGCTCTTGAGGTGAGGGTTGTCTGATGTTCATTCAAGAGATTGCCTCTCCGTGGGATGCTTGCATTTGTAATCAGCTTGTTTTTTGCTCCTGGGAGGTTATCTCACCCGGACTCATTTGGTTGCCGGAGAGAACAAACCCAAGGCAGATAACCACTTTGAGGGAATTCGAGGGGCATGTATGTTCCACTCCTTGTTCCATTTGTAATGAGCTTGTTTCATTTATTTTTGGTTTTTTTCCTTTTTATTTCTTCTTCTTTAAAATAGTCGGAATTTTAAAAATGTATATTTCAGTAATCATTAAAAAATTCATGGCTCAAAAAAATTCATGATTTTTGGGAAATGTTCGCTTGTTGAAAAAATGTTCGTGAATTGTAAGAAAAAAATAGTGAATTCAAAAAATGTTTATGGATTTTAAAAAGAAGTTCAGCGATTCAATATTTTTCTGTGATTTTTTTTTGCAATTTCAAAAATGTTCATGAATTTTTCCAAAATATTCAAAACAATATTCAGGAATTACATAGAATTGTTTCCAAATTTCCTATGAATGTTCACAAAGTTCAGAAAATGTTCGTGATTCAAAAAAATATTCATGAATTCAAAAACTTTTCGTAGAACACAAAAAAAATCTGAATTTCAAATAATATTTGCCACTGCAAAAAACGTGTTCACGACTTGCAAAAAAAGTACGCAATCTGAAAAGTGTTCGTGAATTCAAAAAATGTTCATTAATTTATAAAATATTCGCAATGCACATTTTTTGAATTCGATGAACTAATTTTGAATTTGAATGTTCACCCTGTTTTGAAAAATATTCCCGGATTTCAAAAAATGTTTGTGGAGTTTGGGAAAGAAAATAATTAAAAATAAAATAGAAAAATATGATAAAATAAAATGAAAATGATGAAGGAAAATAAAAAAAGAAGAAAAATGCATGGAGAGACAAAATGGTCTAGGTACGCGCTAGCTCGCTCTTGAGCGACTTGTGCGCCAAATAGGAGCAGCCGGAAACAGCACCCGGGAAATTAAAGGGGTTAGGGCTGGCATGTCCCGTGGGATGGTGCGAAGTTGGCGTTGAGCTAGACGGCGTCACGGCGGCGCATGTCATGCTTGGTGGCGAACCAGACTTCCCAGTTGAGGGAGTTTGGCGCATACGGCGGGTCGCAGAGCCGCTCTGACGTTAGGAGGACACGACCCTTGCTGACCTCCTCTGCATGGTGTGGTGACTGCAACACTATTGGCACTAGGATGCGGTGGGGTTGAGGTGCTATCCATGGGAGGTTTACGTCCAGCCACGACAGCGGGATGCGGTACTCGCAGTGGTATCGCACGCGGTGCACCGGGATGTACAGCCGGTCCCGTGGTCGGTGAGCTCTTCTCACCGCCGGCACCATTGTCCACCTCGCTGGCCCGCGCGACGAGCTGCCCTTCTCCTGCTTCGCCTTGCCTTCCCCTTGCTAAAGAAGCAAGGCATGGCTAGGGCTAGGGTTTTCTGTCACGGGTGAGGGGTGAGTGTGCCTACATGTGGACGGGAGTGGGATGTGGATAAGCACCCTCCCCCTCCTCCCCGATAAGCGTGGACTCTAGATGCTTCCACCGGCTGCCATGCGGGCCCGAGTTAGCTGGCCGCATTGACTATGATCGCGGGTTGTGGTTGCGCGGCCGATAGGTGGCACCGAGCGGATGCGTGACACGTCCTTCTTAAGTTCATGTGGACGCAAATCGGGCGCAAATATGGGCCAGGAATGCGTCCCGACGGACGAAGGGCGGACCATTGGCCGGCGTTTTTGTTCGTTTCGACTCAAAACAGACAAAGCGTCCAATTGCTAGATCTAATGTCAATTGTTGGTGTCTAACCCTAGCTCTCTCCCTCACCGTAGCGCTCTCTCTCTCTCTCT
>NC_057811.1:6120882-6126279 GCF_018294505.1 Triticum aestivum | reverse complement strand
GAAGAACAGGAGAAGGTGGACAGGGAGGTGTCTTTTCCGTGCACTTACGCCCGCTGCGCCAACGACCTTGAGCTCAGACTCAGGTCGTGGCCATTACAACGATCCCACAGGGGTCTTATTCCCTGGGTTAGCGATGGGCACGATCCCACGCCTCCAGTCAGTCTAGCGCCTGATCCGGCCTGCTCTGGCCGCGCCCGGGTCGCGGCGACCCTGCAACAGATCGGATGGATCACCCTGACCAGTTTGTCAATCACTTGCACCTACTACGTCGCGCTGCATGCACACACACGTGCACCCAAACACCACAAATGCACGCACACACGCATGCCCGCCACGGGCTCGGCGCGGCCATGGACCGGCGTCCGACACGCTCGCCGCACACACACGCGCCCACCATGGCTTATTTCTAACATCTTCTGCCCACTCTTCGTAGGCGTACTATTGAGGGCAAGAGACCCTCCCATATCTTTATACCTATACATATATATATATACTAATAAACCAGGTATTGTTTCTGGTCGTCCGTCGAGGTTGTTTTGCAAAACCAACCCTCAATTTACAGGAAATCAACTCGCAGTCCCTGTTTTAGTGGCATCCAGAGAAAACGTTTCACTTTTACAAAGAAAACCCTATAATCATATCAATTCAGTCCGCAGTTCTTTTCTTCCTCTTACCCGCTCTGCGCCGGCGGCTACGCCCATTCCGCCGTGCGCCGGCGGCCGCCGTGCCTCGCGCGGGAGGATGGAGTGCGCTCGACTGGTGGATGTACAGCGTGGAGAGGCGCGCTCCTGCCCGAGCTCCTGTGCCCGCGCCTCGCGCCTCCTTGCACCGCTCCGGTGGCCACTCGCCACCCGCCGTCGCCAGCGACCGTCGCACCTCTCCGCGCGCCACCCTGAGGCTCCAGCCACGCCGCGCCGCCGTCCTCCGCAACCCCGGCCGACTCCTCGATCTCGCCTCTCCGTGCGAACAAACGGCGTCGCCGCCGGCGGCCACGGCCACCGTGCTTGAGCTGACGGGCGCCGACCGCACGGGGCTCATCTTCGAGGTGTTCGCCGTGCTGGCCGACATGAGCTGCAGCGTCTTCGATGCCAGGGCGTGGTCACATCGCGGCCGCCTCGCCTGCCTCGTCTACCTGCGGGACGAGGATGTGGCCGCCGCCGGTGTGGAGCGCATCGACGGTCAAGGCCCGCCTCGCCCCCCTCCTCCGCGGAGACTCGGAAGCCAGCGGTCACCAAAACTTCTGCTCCCAAGGGCCCCTTTTCCATCCGCCGTCACCGCGCTCCGAGCGTGAAATCCTCCGCTTCAGGCTGCTGTCAGAGGAGCCGCCTCCGGAGAGGAACGACGGGGCGTGGATGAGGATGTGGAAGGTGCGGACCTGCACGAGGCGCTGACCAAGACGCGGCTGTTCTTATACGTTGCTGGTCTGGCCTACTTCTTCAGTAACTCCCTCGCCATCGAGGTCTGCAATGCTTTTCTATCCCTTCCCATTTGTCTTTCTATCTGTTTATTCATTCCACTGTTGATAGGTACATGACACTGCTGTCTTCTTTTGCTGATGCATAATTACTTCAGCTTCTTTTTTCCGTTGCCAATAGTCATCTCCTCCTTAAGATGGGGATTAGAAGCCGGCAGGAAAACTATGGTAATGTCTGATCAAATGGTTCCTTGGCATATAATAGCTTCTATGCATTTTATTTCAATTTATTCATGGCATTTACTCATCAGGTGGCTACAGTTTTACTGCTCTTCACATTGTCTGGCCCTGTCAAAGCATTGACTTAGCTGGTAAGTATCTCCTCTGTGACATATAATTCATATCATAGCTGTACCAAGGGCATGTGTTTAGTTTGAAACATCTAAAGTTGGCAACTGACATATGTACGTTGAAACTAATGGTTGTTGGTGCTGCAATTGAGTGTTGAATCAGGGGCTTCAACATCACTGTCATTGAAATGAACAATATATTCGTATTCTAGAACAAAAAAAAAAACATAATTTCTTAGTGCTAACTGAAATCAATATTCTGAGTGAAAGAAATTCTCTAACTAGAGATTACAAGCTGTGACTGTAAGGGTTAACATGTATCAATCATCAAACAACAATATTCCTTTTTTTTTAATACTTTAGTTTTGGTGTTGCTGGTAATTTTACCTTTCTTTTCCTTGCATACATTGGCAAATTTGCGCGTGGTGGGGGGCAGCAAGGACGAGCTGCTCATCGGCGTCCATACCGTGCACCCAGCCTCCACAGAAGACGGCCGCCCAGAACACTCTACGGCGCGCGCGTCTCTTGCTCGCCGCCTGGTGTGTCTCCCCTGCTCGCCGCCCCCATGGAACCTACACTACACACACCATGGCACCATGATATTCTTATTTCGAGGCAAGCAAAGTTTTTAATGAAATGTGACTACAGAATTGTTGTGCTTCTACATCTTCAGTTTAGAGAGTGTAGAAGATGATGTCCTGGGTGTGTAGACGATGCGTTGTGTGGTTTCGTGTGTGTGTGTGCGCGCGCGCACACATATATGTTAATTGGTGGCTGGTGTGTGTGCAGGGTGCCAACGGCAACAACAAGTAGAAGGCAAGTGTATTGTGGCCAGCAGCGAGTCAGGGGCTTGAAGCAGGCGAGCAGGTTTGTGGGGCGACCTGCTGTTGCACTAATAGTCTTGACAGAGCACCGGCCACCAGCTCCCCAGGGCCCGCCGCTCGCCGGTGGAAGCCCTGGTTGTGCGCGATGGAGATGAACCTCGCTTCGGCTCCATCGAGGTCGCCTCCGGCAACTTCGCTGGAAGACCATCAGTCGTTGCGTCGCCTACATCGCCGCACTTATCTGCTTTCTTTGTGCAAATTATGATGGAGCTACATTTGATTTACGACCAAAGTTTACTGATTGTTACCGGATGAAAAAGACGCGCATAAAAGTTGCAAATTTTAAATAGCAATTCCTATGTATATATGAATGTGCTAATGGAGGTAAGACAAATTCCTGATCTAATACAAACCCCTCTGTCCTTTCTACTGCTTCTCGTGTGTGTGCCTGCCGCTGTTGTGCATCTATTTGCTTGGTGTTTTTTTAGACATTGTGTGAGAGAACGGAGACGATTGAGAGATTTATTTGTGCTGCCGCTCGTTTGAGAGCAGGAATGCATAATTTTTTTTTTGCTGATTTTGAAGATTGTACCCATAACGACAATGATGACATGAAAAAAAGAATATCAGTAACTACACTTATCCTTGATCTGGTCTGAAAGATAAATATTTATAATTGGGTAGCTAGGTTTCAGATATTGAAAATATAGCATTGCTAAGTACATTAGTTTATGTAAATCAATCATCTGGGTTGTCGATTTGAATAATTTAACACTATATATCATAGGACGATTGGTGTATATATACTTTACTTCATGACACGGTTGTCACGATTGTTGCAGGGCTGTGTTGCAGGACTGATTGGAGGCAACCAAATCTTGGATAATGATGGAAGTTAATGGACTCCAGCTTTTAGGAATGTTATATAAGGATCCAATTTCAAGCTTTGGACTGTTCCATAAATTTGCTGTTGAGAATCAGGAGGTTGGTTTTCCCTTTGTAAATTTGGAATTTACGTCACACTACAAGTGAAAAAGTAGACTGTATGTCTTTGTAGGACCTTCGCACTCAACTGATGTATGCATCTTTTATCAAACTGAGAGTAGGAGGTATGCATAACCCTTTAATTTTGGGAGACATAACCACTTTTCGAATCTTAGCCAGATTCTTCCATCTCTAGGATTTAACTTTCTGTGAAAAGAATTTCATCAGCACGCAGAGATTGCCAACTAAACTTTGTACAAAAAAGGTAGACATGATAAATCTATTTATCTCTCGCCGAACTACTCTGAATTTTGTGGTACCTGGTGAAGATTAAGAAAATAGTTATGCCCTGCTATATTTAGTGATAAATAAGATATCAAATGTGACTAAATAGTTCTGCTCAAGCGTATGTACCTGGACTCTTTTCATATGGTATTGTCAAAACTTTGGCTGAGAATATATTAATAGTTGTTTCAAAATGTTTCCTGTTCAGTTAAGACCTTTGGGACATTGCCAAACACTATTGGACAAGAAGATTGATGGTTTTCAGCAAGTAAGATAATAGTTCAAGTATCGAAGAGGGACGTACGACTTTTTGTGCATTGTTAGGAAAATTGTATTGAGTGTATTTCACGTTTCTACTCTGTCTCCATTTTGCTATGTCCTTGAAGTTCTTATGTCACTTGCTATTTTGAGTGCCCACTATCATCTGAACATGAAGTAACATGAGAAGTCAAAGTTTTGTGCATGCCTTTTCTTTAATATGTTCAGATTTATAGCTCATGAGAGTAATGCTTAAGATTGATATTTTAGATACCACTTTTGTATTTAAAGTGCAGACCAAATTTCTTACTCCTATAACCTGGTGTCGATTGGTAACGCCGCCCATGCTCGACTCTTTCTTCGATTGGTGGTATCAAGCTATGGCGGCCTCTCCGGATAGCCTTAGGAAAGGCCTCAACTCCATCATCGCCCTCACCGTGTGGAACATCTGGAAGCACAGGAACGTAGCCATCTTCGACGGCGCTCAACCTTCTACTGCCGGCCTGGTGCAACTGATCAAGGAGGAGGCGAGCAGATGGGCCACGGCCGGTGCTAAAGGCCTAGGAAGAATTTTACCTGTAACCTGATGTTTTAGACTCGAGGCTGAGCATCCTCCTCTGCTGCTCGTGTTGCACCCTCCCGGACGCCATCTAGAGTACGTTCGCGAGGACTGCACTCTGTATATCTATTTCTTTTCCCACCTATCAATGAAATGATACGCTGCTCAGCGTATTCATGAAAAAAATAACTAAACCAATATGCTAGCTACTTTGTGTCAGGCGTACTTTTTGGTTTCGTTCAGGTTAGCTGGTTATTTACAAGTGTCGAGCATCCAAGATTCAAGTAAGAACACCACGCTTCCTTGGTGTGTCCATAAATATATCTCCATGCTGGAGCTGTCAGATGAGTACGGATCAAATGAAGAATGACAAAAACGCCCAGGAGTATTTCAAACTGTTTTATTTTTCCTACATTCAGCCAACCGGAGTATCCTGCTCTCCCTTCTATAGGTTCTACATCTCAATCCTTATTTTGTTAAATCAGGTACTTGCATTCTATTGTTCAATATGTGTAATTTTTCTGTTGATTAACAAAATCATTGACTTATGAAAGAACTCTTACTGACGAAAGTGTACATGCAATGAGTTATGCAGTTCACATACAATTTTTACCAAAAGATAGTTTTCCTTTACATGGTTCATTTATTATTCTGTAGTAATCAGTCATGTATTCCTGGAGTTTCGAAGGATCTCACATTTCATGTTGTCACTTAGCATGCTTG
>NC_057811.1:6112035-6120615 GCF_018294505.1 Triticum aestivum | reverse complement strand
CTCTATGTCGTGTACAAAGAATTCTTCTTTGCCTGTTTTTGCTGCAATGCCAGTGTTTCAGTAGTGTATCTCCCGTTGCAACGCGCGGGTAGTTTTCCTAGTATGTATAGTGTATGGTAGTACTCTCTTGTCCGTTTTGGTCCTCCGACGGTGAAGCTCTGCAAATGGAGCCTATTCTACAGACAGCACCTATTGAGTCTGTCACAATATCAAAATTGTAGTTGATATTTCTCAAGGGGCGAAAAGTAAAAAAAAACATCAATTTCCAACATGATTGCAGAAATAATGGAGCATATCTTATTGTAAGCACCATCGTCTTGCGTTGTACTAGTACTAGCTAGAAGGGTAAACTACTAAACTTGCATACAATATGTAGGTCCACTAAATTTACGTTTCACATACTAGCATCATAATTCTTTTCCCCAAGCGGTGGTACTTGATCTGCTGATTTAACCATTAATTGATAAACAAGCATGCACTGTTCTATGATCGCAAAAATAAAATAAAAAATGTGCTGCTGTAGTGTATTGACAAGATTAATTGGCCGTGTGATCTGTATACCCACTGGAGATTCTCTGGGCAAACATGGTACCTTGTCCGGTACTTGTGCCTTGTTTTCGCTATGGTGCAGCCGGGGATGTTTGCCATGACCACGGCAATGTCGGACTCGGAGACGTTGGTGGTAACGGCCTCAGACGCCATGACTATGAGGTGACCATCCGGTCCGTCCATTTTAGTTTACATAAATTCTGTTATAAGTTTGGATTAACAAACACGTTCGGACGTAGTCGGGGACAAATGAGTGTGCTCTGTTGTAGTTCTGCGTTCGAGATTTCTTTAGGCGAGATATTTCTTACAAACATGAGTGTGTCTACATTCGGGCGCCCAAACCGGCCTCAAACGCTCGGCGGCCTGTCCGATCACTGACCGGTCATAATTTTTCGACCCAGACGGACCCCTCAAACGAGCCTCAAACTCCCCGGCTGAGCGGCACCCCCGTATCCATCTCAAATATGAGGCAGATATGGGTGCGCTTGGGCACGCCTGCCATATCGGTCTAATGATGGGGTCCCACGCAGAAACTCTCGAAAACCCAATGGTCTGACGGACGCCGGGTTCGTCGCCGCTGTGTGAACGCCGCGTGGCGCCGCTCCGGCTCGCCGCCCAAGAGTGAATCCGGCTATTTAAGCCAGCCAGCGTCCCGCAACCCTAACCTATCCACCTCCCCCTATCCGCGCAGCCAGTCCGAGCCCATCCACCTCCCCCCTCTCACACTCCGGTGCTCTGCTCACGGTCCGACGCCCCGCCCACGCTCCGACACTCCGCCATGGTCTGGAGCAAGATCACTTACTACGCCGGAGCGCCGCTACGAGATCCGGGCAAGGCAAGCCGCGCGCGCCGCCCGTATCATTGTCGGGCTGCCTCCGGACTCGCCGGAGCCGGACGAGGGCAGCCGGGGAAAGTGGAGGAGGAAGAGATGGCCCCGATGGAGGTGGAGGAGGCAGAGCAGCAGGAGCCAAAGCTGTCAGAGCAGCAGCTGCCGGTTTTCAACATGGAGCAGGTGGAGACGGAGTTCGCCGTCGCTCAGTCCGACGAGATGGCGGAGTAGCAGGCCATCCTGGAGTCCATCCAGGATGTGGCATATGTGAAGGCCAACCGCGCGTTCCTCCGGTGGGAGCACGCGGAGTCCGACGCGCTCTTCGTCGAACTCGACGCGAAGATAGAGGCGGAAGAGGCCGGAGTGGAGCAGCTGGAGGAGCTGGAGCTGCAGCTGTCGCCCATGCTGCTGGAGCGGGGCACGGAGATCGTCGACATCTCCAACGAGGATTAGCTAGATGATCGACGTAGTACGTAGATTTTAGTTTGCATGCCTTGTATGGGCAGCAAGTAAAATTCAAGGGGTGCCCGGTCACTGCACGCGGACGCGCCCGGCCCCGTCCACGGGCGTTTGAGGGGCCATATTTAACATATCCGGTTGTAGATGCTCCGAGGCCTTAACATTAACATTGAATGAACACTTGGGAGATACTAGTGTGTTTAACTATTACCCGTCCATCAGCTAAACTATGTCCCTGCCTTTCATTACTATTTTTAAACAGAGTACAGACGGAACCCTCATACATACGCGCATACACTTATCCCTATAAACGCACACACGCACATCATATCCTTATGAGCATCTTCGAGAGACTGAGCTGGCGTATCATCATGAGATTTACGATGTCACCGTAGTCGCGTCATCGTCGACGGGAACGTTTTCTTCCACTGAAAGCGCATCGCCGGAAATCCTGAAATAAATCCAGGAATAATGCGAGCACCAGGACTTGAACCCTGGTGGGCTGGGGATACCACTGTCCCTCTAACCATCCAACCACACGTTGATCGCATGTCCCTGCCTTTTTACAAGTCTACATCCAACGGGGGAGAGAATTTGTGGCACATAGGGGCGGGGCCAAATAAATTGTGGGTCGCATTGTTTTTCTTTGGACTTTCAAATTTGACTGTATTATATCTTTTGAACCAAAAGTTCAATCTATCTTTTGAATTTGAGATTCCATTTATATCTTTCAAATTCGAATCTATTATATATTTTTATTTAAGAAAGTTTCTACTATTAAAATTTGATAACACAATTGACAAATTCGACATGTTTCGAATACTAAAACTCAAACCCTAAATTCTAAACCCTAAAAATTGCATACTGGTAAATCTTGGTTAAAAATTAACATTATGACTGTCATGTTTTAATAGCTGAAACTTGATGAAGTTTTGTAAACTTTTCTAAATGTATTCAAAAGTGGTCTTGCTTCAAATACCTCATCGCAAGGAAGACAAATATGCAAACGAAACATAAATTTCATTTTTTGTTCAAAAGATGTAATAGATTTAAATTTAAAATAAAAAAACATGAGATGAGGGATGGGTGGAGCCGCCAAAAGCTTCCATGATGCATGAACCCCATAAACATTAATTAAGGACTAACCGCAAAAACGAGTATAAAACCGCAAAACAATTGTGTGGCCGCCAGGGGGCATGCTCCGACACCTAGATGCCCCTTCGAATTTCTCGGGCCAATGGGATGAATCCTTACTGGACACGTTGAGTGTGTGGGCTGAGAGTGCAAAGTGCGGCCGGCAGTATTTAAAACATGTGTCATGTAACTTGTGTGTCATTGATGAGAGACCGAACCTCGTGGCGAGATCCGATCTGTTGTTGCGGCTCGATCTTTCACGACACTCTACCTTTAGTAGCAGCAACCGCTCGCCCGCGCACGTGATGTACAAGAAGTAGAGGATTTGAATCTTGCGGTCCAGCACGAGAAAACCAATCTCGACGAAGGTACTCACGCGCAAAACAATTTCCAGAAAGAAAAATCGCAACACATAGGTTTTCCAAAAATCCCTCCAAAACTTGATACGGGTGCCTATCCTGAAAAACACATCGTGTCTATTTCATAAAAATATAACCTAAACTTCACAATGAACGCATCATGGCTTTATATATTAGCCAATCCGTCTAACTTGAGCAACAAACCGAACTATTCATCAATTGATATCCCTCACGGCTAAACATAAAAGGAAACTAATTCTGTTGTAGGTGCGTGAGTCTTCTCTGATTGCATGGCAGGTGGACCCCATCCAGATTCCTTTAAGGAAAGAAGACTCCATGTGCTGCATCTTCTACATGTTCCTCCCTTATACGTCTCTTTGCCCAGCAAGAATAAATATAAAAATCTAAATTGCATTGATTTCCTTTTAAACCAGCGTACAGCGTCTCTATATCTCCGATTAGAATATTCCCATGTAAACTCATTCATACGTACAACCTTGTGGCCTGAGTATCACGGCTCAAGGGCCGATGAGACCCATGCAAGTAGTACTCACGTTGTAGTTTTCCATTAGCATATAACTCAGTACGTTTCTTATCTCCCGGGACCAAATCAAGAAATACGCCATAATTGCATGCGCTCAGAACAAAACAAGAAAGATTGTTCAATGATTTGTCCACGGCGCCATCTTCACTCAACTGAAAATAATTAGGAGCATAAATATTTCGCTGTATTGATCCCTCGACATCAGTAGCATCACCGATGTCCGTATCACCTGATGAGAGACCGAACCTTGTGGCGAGATCCGATCTGTTGTTGCGGCCCGACCTTTCACAACACTCCACCTTTAGTAGCAGCAACCTCTCGCCCGCGCACGCAATGTACACGAAGTAGAGGGTTTGAACCTTGCGGTCTAGCACGAGAAAACCAATCTCGACGAAGGTACTCACGCGCAAAACAATTTCCACAAAGAAAAATCGCAACACAGAGGTTTTCCAAAGATCCCTTCAAAACTTGATACAGGTGCCTACCCTGAAAAACACATCGTGTCTATTTCATAAAAATATAACCTGTCTTTTACATGGTGCACCTTGGCTTTTATATTAGCTGAACCATCTAAGAAACTTGATAAGCAAGGCAGGAAAATCCTATCTCTATTCTCACGGCTAAAAATTAAACAAAACAAGTCCAAAGACTTGCCTAAAGATAAATCTAGGACTAAGAAATTTGCCTTTTACATCTTGGCAGTTTTTATTTCCTAAACAAAACTGATGCGCCAACTTAACATAATCAGCTACCGGTGGCCCCCATCCGCAGGCTTGCAAGGAGAGCACGTCACGTGGTAAAAAGTGAATGAACCTGGAACAATCTGGTGGACGAACTCTGTCGAAGTAGTACTCCACACGGCTTCTTGTTTTCTTTGTGTTACATGCATCTAGGACTCCTAGTCTCCTACGTGGGCACCAAAATCACAATGTGCTAATATCTTGGTTGCACGCCAATCAAAACCATCAGCGTAATCACGTGCACGTACATGATCATGTGCATGTGTGCATGTATGACTACATCCAATTCTTTTTCACTTACCTTTTCTTGGTATTTTTCTTTCGACTGAACAAAACTCATCTGAGGTCTTGCAGCTTCAGGTTTAACCGCAGATGCAACAAAAGTCTCAGCCTCCTTATTATCTGTACCAAATTGAATTAGTTTTGGCACGCAAATATTATTGATCCATAGTTCATTAAAATGCGATAATGTCTGAACAGCAACAACATCATCTGCAGTCGTGGTCATATCAGTCATCGATTTTATTTTTTTAAACGAAGATGCCAGGTACGTCCGGCTTTAAATTAATAAAGCCCACGACAGGCAGCGTAGCATCATACTAAGTCTTAATACATCACCACAAGCCGTTTCGGCCAACGCAAAAGGATTACCACCGAAGTTCAAGCCGACTTAACAAACCACTAGCGGATTACAGGGCACAGCCCGTACAGAGCACGCAGCCTCGTCAAGCATCAAAAGGGACCATGGTCACAGCCATAGTCAAGGCTCCCTAGCCATCACGTACACTTGCATCAGACGTTGTTGGGCGGTCTTGATCAGCTCAGCATCCCTGCGCCTCCCCAACGGACTCCACTGCTGTAAAAGGAGGTTGCATTTGAAGATAATATTAGCCGGATGCGTAGGGAAGCAGCCCTCAATAGTGAATTTGTTCCTAGTTAACCACATAGCCCCGAGTAGTGCCCTAACACAACTCCACATAACCCGCTTAACACGACCGTGTATCGCATCTAGAAGGTGGGTGAGCTCCGCAGCCGATCAAGGATCCCATTGGACACCAGCCGCGGTCCGGACCGCGCTCCATGCAAACCTAGCAAGCGGGCAATTGAAGAACACATGGTTGGCATCCTCTGAAGCCCCACCCAGTGCGCACGGTCCGGTGGCCGGTACTTTGCGTTTGGCAACATTTAAGGATGTGGGCAGCTTATCGCGGAACAGTTGGCACATGAAGACTTTGATCTTCAACGGCAGCCGCGCTTTCCACAACCCTGCAATCGCATGGTGCGCCGTCCCTCGACACAGCTTGCGATATAAGAAGTTAACCGTAAACTTCCCGGAACTGGTGAGTGCCCAGCTCACCGTGTCCGGTTCGTCCGCAAGGTTGGTTTGATCAATGAGTCGCAAAAGAGCCGCTAGACTAGTCTGCTCTTGTCCATGAGTTCCCGTTTGAAGTGAATCGCAGGAGGTGTCGACGCGAACGCTTCCGCGACCGTAATCGCTGGGTCCACCGCTATCTCGTACAAATCCCGGAATTCAGCCCATAAAGGTTGGGCCCCTATCCAAAGATCAGTCCAGAAGCAGGCCGAGCGGCCATTCCCAATGGAAAATTTTGCCCCCATGGCAAAAGCCGGTTTGACCGCCCGCAAGTCATTCCAGAAGGGGGAGCCCCTTGTCCTCCCTTCAAAGAAATTTCCGTCAGGAAAGTACTTGGCCTTTAGGAGATCAACCCACAGCCCGGTTGCCCCTTGGGCAATTTTCCAGATCCATTTGCACATCAACGCGATGTTTAAAAGTCTGGAGTTCGTGATCCCAAGACCCCCCAAGGCCTTGGGTCGGCACACCCATGCCCATTTAACCATACGATACTTGCGGTTCGGGCCGGTTCCTTCCCAAAAGAACTTGGCGCGGGGTGTGTCAAACTTTGCATGGACCCCTTTTGCGAGCAGAAACAGACCCATAGCAAACATTGGCAAGGAGGAAAGGCTGGAGTTTGTAAGAATTAGCCTAGCCGCCTTGGAAAGGAATTTCCCCTGCCAGGGACAAACCCTCCCCGTCAACTTGGCGCACAAAGGATCCCAGTCCTCAATCGTGGGTCGTT
Source organism: Triticum aestivum (assembly GCF_018294505.1). Lineage (NCBI taxonomy): Eukaryota > Viridiplantae > Streptophyta > Magnoliopsida > Poales > Poaceae > Triticum > Triticum aestivum. Next base: position 6,113,905 of record NC_057811.1, on the reverse strand, counting down.
TGGTGTCTATCAGTAAGCCGAGGTACGTAAACGGGAATTTGCCGACTTTGCAGTTAAACAAATCCGCTATGCGCCTTCCCTCCTCCGGCTCTACCCCCATCGACAATAACTCACATTTGTGGAAATTAATTTTGAGGCCCGACATGAGCTCAAAACTAATGAGAATCGCCTTGACCGAAGCAATACTATGTAGATCCGGGCGAAACATCAAAAGCGTGGCATCCGCATACTGCAGATGCGTCACTCCCCCTGGAATGAGGTGGCCTACCAGCCCGTGGATATGGCCATCCGCAACCGCTTTCGATAACATCGCGGACAGCGCATCAACGACGAAGTTGAACAGCAGAGGCGACATCGGGTCACCCTGCTTGAGTCCGTGCTTGTTCTTGAAGAAATGCCCTACTTCTCCGTTAACCGAAACTGCCGTTTGGCCTCCCGAGACCAATTGCATAACGCGATGAACCCACACCGCAGAGAAACCACGACCCAAGAGCACCTGACGCTGGAAATCCCAATTTACACGGTCATAAGCCTTCTCGAAGTCTAGTTTCAGCAAGACAGCCGGTTCCTTCGTGTGTTTGAGCTCGTGCACAATCTCCTGGAGAGCAAGCGGACCCTCGAGGATATTGCGACCACGAATAAAAGCGGATTGATTGAGATGGATCGAGCGCTGGGCTATCGGGCCTAATCGAGTGGCGCACGCTTTAGCGCAAATCTTAAAAGGGACATTGATGAGCGCAATAGGATGAAACTATCTAATGTTATCGGCCCCCTGAACCTTCGGAATGAGCGAAGAACTCCAAAATTAAGACGAGTGATATCTACCATCCCTCGCATAAAACCATTACAGATCTCAAACAAAGGGCCTCTAAGGATGGGCCAAAACCGCTTGAACATTGCCACCGGCCACCCGTCCGGGCCCGGCGTCGTGGTCCGCTTTCATCCCTACTAGGGCGGCATCAATTTCTTTGGGAAGAAAGGTGAGCCCCAACTCGTCGTTCTCACACTCCAGGACGCGTTGTGAGCCCTCCCACACATCCGCGCGAAGGCCAGCCCCCTGGGCCTCGCAAGATCCCATCAGGTTGATGTAAAACTCATAAATGTGGCGAGAGCTGTCCTCTTGCCGCAATAGAAGCCCCTGCTCTGATTGCAACCTGGGAATAGCGCATTTACGACGACGGCCGTTAGCGTAGGCGTGAAAATATTTGTTATTGGCATCGCCCTTAAGTGTCCACTTGAGCCCACTGCGACGGCGCCAATATTCTTCCTCCGCACGGAGTAACACCTCGACCTGCCCCTCGAGAGTGTATCGATGAGCCCACTCCTACTCCGAGAAAACCCGAGCATCAGCCTGCGCATCAATCCTGGCAATCTCCTCCAGAATCGATGCTCTGTGCTCTTTGTCATTCCTCCCTAGGTTGGCGCCCCACCCCTTGAGGCTGGCCCTGAGTCGTCCCCTGACCGCGTTCCAAAATTCCATCGGGCCCCGCTGGGGCCCGACCTGAAGCGGCAAGCCTGCCATTTCTCTTTGAAGATTTCCTCGAAGCCTGGCACTTCGAACCAGGCTTTTTTGAAGAAAAACCACGGGCTACGTCGTAGCCGATCCTCCCTCGAGGAATAAACTAGCGGGACATGGTCAGAACCAATGCAGGTCTCCGCGACCAAAGTGCACAGAGGGAAGTCCATCTCCCACTCCGGCGACATAAACACCCGGTCGAGCACCGAGCGGACCGGGGCGAGTTGCTTATTTGTCCATGTGAATCGCGCGCCCGTCCTAGCCACTTCCCTAAGGGCCATGGAGGCAATAGCAGAGTTGAAAACATGGACACCTGCGGCCAGTTTATGTTACTGTTATTCTTGTCAGCTCCCG
>NC_057811.1:6100737-6111810 GCF_018294505.1 Triticum aestivum | reverse complement strand
GCCACGGCAGTCACCGTAGTAACTTTCAGTTGGAGTTCTCCCAAGAACTCCGCCGATCGAGAGTGATCAGCAGGTCCGTAAACCTGAATGACAATAAGCTCACGGAGCGAAGCACGAATGCGAAAATGCGCAGCAATGAAGAAAGCACCGACATCCCAAGCGATAATTTCGTAAATGGCACGGCTTAAACCCAACAGCATGCCACCAGAGTGCCCTACCGCGGGTACAAATTGCCAATCAAAACGTTCCAACGGGTCTATAGCAAGCAGTTCGTGGAAGCAGAAATCTGTCTTAATCGTTTCCTGGAGACCTACGATATCCACGTCCTCTTTGCGCATGTACTCTTTAAGCTGGGTACGCCGCCCCGCGTGGCCGAACCCACGGATATTCCAAAATAATGCTCGCATCTAAATGACCCGATTACGCAGCCGGACATCCCTCGAGGTGACTGCTTTTGCCACGCGCCTCACCTTGCCCCTGCAAGGCGAGGGAGAGGTGGCAACCACCGTTGCCTGACCCCCCTCATCGAGCACTGAGAGATCAGCGGCAGCCCCTCCCTCGGGTCCCCCGGTTCTCTGTTCGGCACACACTGCAGCAGCAGCCGCAAGCGCTGCCTGCGCCGTCTCCTTGGCGCGCACAAGCGAAATCAACTCGCGAGCCCCACCCACACAGGAGGGGTCCACGCCACTCGCATCCAAAACCTCTACCAGATGATCATCCGAGAAGGAGTCTAAAACCATAAAACGGGGAGGTGGAATACCTGAGATCTGCATGTTCTTCTGCGCTTGCAGAAGTTGCGCCCGCTGCAGGGAAGGCATGTTGCCCTTGGCCCCCTTGGAGCGCGAGCTCGTGCGCACCGGCGCCGCCGGCACCGTCTTGGTGCGCTTGGCCTTGGAGATCTACGTCATCTTGGTGGCCTCTTGCAGCAGCAGGTCGACGACCGTGGGAGCAGTCGGGGCCGCCAGCGCCATGACGGACTGCCGCGGTGTGAGAGGTGCACCGAGCGACTCCATCATGCGCACCGCCTCCGCGCTGACCTTGCGCACCGCCGTCTTCTTCATCAACTTCACCGATCCGTTCGGGATGGTACTGCGACTGCCAGAAGCCGGTGACCCGCTCGAAAGAAGACGCGAGGGGCTGGGGAAGAGCGCGAGCGGGGAGCGACCACCGCCCCACCCGCCGTCATCGCAGGGGCCGCGGCCATGGGGGGAGAGGACACCGAGCCCAGGTTGGACCCATATTGGTTGGGCACCGAGTGCGCCATCCCTGCAGACCCCATCCCCATAGAAGCCTAAGGCACCGCCATCTCGTCCGCCGGCGCAACAGGGCCAGGCCCGGAGATCCCGAGCTTGTCCCAGGCCTCCGTATCGATCGAGTCATCCTCCTCCATGCTGGCGTCAGGCTCATGCTTCTTGTCCTTGAACTTGTCTTTGTCTTGGTCACCCGGGCCCCCACCGTGGGGAGGGGGAGGGGGAGGAGGGAGTGCAGGGGCCGCCGGGCGAGGAAGCTCAATCTCCGGCTCGAGCTTGACGTTGTACCCCACCCCGTTGAACCATATCTGCACAGATCCATGCAGCTTGGCCGGAGCCCGGCACGCAAAGCGCATGCGCACCGGACCCGAACAGATCAAGGATAGCTCGTCCACCACCAGCGGCCGCCCAATCATGGTCGAGGCCGCCAACAGCCTCTCCACGCCGCTGCTTCGGTGGGATGCCCCACATCTTCACCCACACCTCCGGCATGGACAGCGCCTTGGGCTCGGCGAGGGCCCGCGTCCCGGATATCAGCCGTAATGTTGTTGATGGAGAGGAATAATTTGCTATTGCGCGTCACCATTCTCAACATGACAGGATCAGGAAAGGTCACCGAGAAGCAGTCCGTGTCGAATGGGGTCACCATCCAATCCCACTCGCCCTCGAAGAGATGTGGCAGCTCCTTCTCCAGAATCTCCTTAGACAGCACACCAGGCGCCGCCGAGACCAGGGCCGCGTTGGCCCCCAGCATGTCCGCCGACGCCGCGTCCGCTTCCTCGGGGTACTGCAAGCAGAAAAAGCCCCCGCCAGCGAACGCATGGCCCATGGACTGGAGCACCAAGGCCTTGCCGCGCGTGGGGCAGTAGGCCGAAGCGTGGCCCTCACAATATTCCCCAAACTTCTCTCTGTTCTCACCTCATTTATCTACAATCTCTATATATCCAATCTCTTCCTACCCAGACAAGCTCGCCCGTGAGACTCGGATCGGTCCTCACATGCCCAACTGCGGCTAGTTTTTTTTTCTTTTTTCGAAAAGGGGGGTCTCCCCAGCCTCTGCATCTGAACGATGCATACGGCCATCTTATTAAACCAAAAAAATAAGTTCCAACAAGGTCTCGAAGTCTCCAACTGGAAAAAGAGAATAAAAGCTCACACAGAGCGAAAAAGGGCTAGAACCACAAACTAGCCAAATAAAGGACGCCACAACCGGCTGGCTAAAGAGAGATAGGTGAACTGATTGCCTATCCTATTACATGACCGCCATCCAAAACGGTTGAAGATATCCCGAGCTACCATCTCCCAGCGGATAGATCCAGTAACCAAACGCTCCCTGGCCTCCGTCGGAGTGAGCAGCGACCACGAACGGATCAACGCTGTGGCTCTGAAAATAACCTGCAAAAAATGAATGTGTGTTGTCCTGTTAAAAACCAAATCATTTCTGCAATTCCAGAGCGCCCACACCAAGGCGCAGACTCCTACACGAATATGTCGCGCTAACTCGGGCTCTACCCCGTTAAGCCACGTTCCAAATAACGTGTTGACTGAACTCGGTGGAGTAATATTGAAAGCAATATGGACCGTCCTCCATAAAACTTTAGCTAGCGGGCAATCAAGAAAAAGGTGTTTGATCGTCTCATCCCGATCACAGAAACTACACCTAGTAGGTCCTGTCCAATTACGCTTTGTTAAGTTGTCCTTGGTTAAAATAACTCGCTTATTATGGAGAAACCACATAAACACTTTGATTTTCAAAGGGACTTTGACAGCCCAAACATGTTTGGAACTAGGAATCGAGCTTGAATTGATAACATCAACATACATTGATTTAACTGTAAATACTCCCGACCTAGTAAGCTTCCAGCGTAATTCATCGGGTTCTTGGGAAAGCTGAACATCCATCAGTTTACTTACTAGATGTAGCCATTCTTCCCAACGATTACCCACTAACGCCCTTCTGAACTGAATATTAAGGGGGATTGATTGTAATACCGTTGCAACAAAAACCTCACGTCGTTGAACAATACGATACAAAGACGGGTATTGGATGGCTAAGGGTGCCTCTCCAATCCAAGTATCCTCCCAGAATCGCGTACTGGCACCGTCACCAACAATAAACTTTGTCCTATTAAACAAGGGAAGCTTTACTTTCATAAGTCCTTTCCAAAAGGGTGAATCAGTCGGTCTTACTGTCACCTGAGACAAAGTTATGGTTTGAAGATACTTGCTACGGAGGATTTGCACCCAAGTGGCGTCAGTCCCACTTGATAACTTCCACAACCACTTGTTGAGAAGACATCTGTTCTTAACTTCAAGATTCTCAATCCCAAGACCCCCTTGGTCTTTCGGTCTACAGATGATATCCCATTTGGCTAAACGGTATTTTCGTTTTAGCTCATCACCCTGCCAAAAGAAACGCGATCGATAAAAGTCCAGTCTTTTTCTAACACCAACTGGGACTTCGAAGAATGACAGAAGAAACATAGGCATACTCGTGAGAACCAAATTTATCAGAATTAATCGGCCTCCGTATGACATGAGCTTGCCCTTCCAGCAACTTAGTTTCTTTTCAAAACGGTCCTCGATGCACTTCCATTCTCTGTTTGTCATCTTACGATGGTGGATTGGTATTCCTAAGTAGGTGAAAGGAAAAACCCCCAAATCACACCCAAACAATTGCCTGTAAGCCTCTTGTTCATCATTGGCTCTACCAAAGCAGAACAACTCGCTTTTGTGAAAATTAATCTTTAACCCAGTCAATTGTTCAAATAAGCATAACACCAGCTTCATATTTCTCGCTTTTGCCAAGTCATGCTCCATAAAGATGATTGTATCATCGGCGTACTGGAGGATGGACACCCCTCCATCAACGAGATGGGGTACCAGGCCACCCACTTGACTAGCCTCCTTACCCCTTCCTATCAAAATTGCCAACATATCAACTACAATGTTGAACAAGATAGGGGACATCGGATCCCCTTGTCTCAGGCCCTTTTGTGTCTGGAAATAATGACCGATCTCGTCATTCACTTTAATTCCAACACTCCCTTTTTGCGTATATGATTCAACCTGGCGTCGCCAGACTTCATCAAAACCTTTCATACGCAACGCCTGTTGTAGGAATGGCCATTTTACTTTATCGTACGCCTTTTCGAAATCCACCTTAAAAATAACTCCATCCAATTTCTTCAAGTGGATTTCATGGAGTGTTTCATGCAGGACCACCACCCCTTCTAGGATGTTTCTATCCGGCATGAAAGCAGTTTGGGAATGCTGCACCACAGAATGTGCAATCTGTGTGAGCCGATTAGTCCCAACCTTGGTAAAAATTTTGAAACTAACATTGAGAAGGCAGATCAGCCTGAATTGCTCGATTCTCGCAACATCCGTTTTCTTAGGAAGTAGTGTTATTGTTCCAAAATTTAAGTGAAATAACTGAAGCTGTCCAGAGAAAAGATCATGGAACATTGGAAGTAAATCCCCCTTAATAATGTGCCAACATCTTTTGTAAAACTCCGCCCGGAATCCATCAGGCCCGGGAGCCTTATTATTTTTCATCTGCATAATAGCATCAAACACCTCCTTCTCCGAGAATGGGGCAACCAAAATATCATTATCGTTAGCAGTTAGTTGAGGCACATCCTCAATCCTGGACTCATCGAGGGATAGACAACTATCCTTCGGAGGTCCAAATAACTGCTTATAATACTCGGTGATGTAAAGTTTGAGGTTGTCCTGCCCTACAATCGTTCCTTCATCTTGCTCAAGCTGAAATATTCTCTTCTTTCTGTGCTTGCCATTAGCAATCAAGTGAAAGAATTGAGTGTTTGCGTCCCCCCTGGACCACTCTACGAACCTTAGCCCGCAACGCCCACTTCAGCTCTTCTTCACGGAGAAGTTCTTTCAACCTCATCTCCGCATCCAGCTTGACCTGGAATTCTGCAGGTTGCAAAAACGTGGATTCGGCTTTTATATCTAGGGACTGAATCAGAGAAAGGAGCCTGTCCTTTTCAATCTTATAAATCCCACTAAGGTGTTTAGCCCATCCCCATAGGAAACTTCTCAAATGCCTAATCTTATCTGCCAACGCTCGACAGAAGTCTTACCTCCTGTATCTTTAGCCCATTCCCTGGCAATCAGATCCAAGAAACCTTCTCGTTCAAACCATGCAAGTTCGAAAGAAAAGGTGTTTTTGTTTCCCACGTGGTTTGGCTCACCTGAGTCCACAAATAAAGGTGTGTGATCCGAGATTCCGCGCGAGAGAGCCTGAACCGTTACGAGAGGGAACTTCTGTTCCCACTCGACGCTCGCGAGGACTCGATCCAACTTCTCATATGTCGGGTTTGGCAAAGCGTTGGCCCAGCTAAATTTTCTACCAGAAAGCTCTATCTCTCTCAGATCCAAGCTTTCGATAATGGTGTTAAACATAAACGACCATCTGCTGTCAAAATTATCGTTATTCTTTTCCTCTCTCCTCCTAATGATGTTGAAATCACCCCCAACCAAAATTGGGAGCTGCTCGGATCCGCATATTCGAACCAAGTCCGCCAAAAACTCCGGTTTAAGCTCGGGTTGTGCGGCACCATAAACCGCCACCAGAGCCCAGTTCAATCCATCAGCTTTGGACCTGACCCGAAATTTAACCGCGAAGTCACCCATCACTACACTTCGGACTTCCAGTGAATTGCATCTCACTCCAAGCAAGATCCCACCCGATCTTCCTCGCGGAGGAAGGCAATGCCAATCAAAATCGACACCCCCGATGAAGTGTTGAGAAACTGTGGCGCGAAATTATCCCTACCAGTTTCCGAGAGAGCAATGAAATCTAATCGATGCTCAAGAGTCGCCTCAGCAAGAAACCTTCTTTTAGCCAAGTCCTTCAGACCTCTGCTATTCCAAAAGATTCCTTTCATATGTCATCATGAAATTTTTTGGCCGTCCGAATCCTAGCACTCCTACGAACCGCGGAAGCGGGATAAACCTTCCGCTTCCACTTACGCTTGGGTTTACTATGGTCCTCCAGCCGGTCCTCATAACCGGGCTCAGGTGGTCTAGTCACTGCATCCTCTAGAATAACATCCTCCTCCTCGGATTCAATAGTGGATGGTGCAAGATCCGCACAAAAATTATCGAGCACTCTTACCCCCAACGCATCAATCTCAGCATCATTCATAGGTCTTACTGCTGCTAGGTTTCGAATTGTATCTAAAGCGCGTTCCGCTTCCAAATCAAGGAGATCATTAACCGAGTTGGAAATTTCACTATTAGTACTCCCTAGCGAAACTCCTAATTGGTTGGCATTATTTATAATCTCATCCTTAGAAAAATGCAATATAGAATTAGACATGTTGACGGACATACCAGTAGTGACCTCAATGTCACGAAGCTTGGCCGCCCTCATAGCGCACCTCTGTTGCATGTCATCAACCTCCGGGTGGTCCTGGAGACGAGAACTCATTCGTCGCCCCGCAGAGACCGGGTCGGGGATCCCACCAAAGGCAATGACCTCCTCCCGAGTAGTGCCTCGCGCTGAAAAATCAGCCAAAGAACTCGGAGGAAGCGGCGGAGGGCTCCCAAGGCCCACGGACGGAAAACCGGGTGAGGGAGGTGCGGGCGCCGCCTGCCCGAACACTCCCCCCGCCCCACCCCTCAGGCCTGAGGGCGTCGCCGTCCCGACAGCTGAAGGAGAAGGAAGGATCGAGGCCACCTGCCCCAGACCCCCACCCAGCACCACTGGAAATGTGGCCTCTCTAGCCGCCGTCGTAGGAGATGGAACTGGGGCCACCCGACCCAGACGGCCTCCCCCAAGGCCGGCCGTCGTCGGCTTCACCGGCGTCGCCGGCGCCAGGATAGGAGGAGAGAAGTGGAGGCCACCTACCCCGGACTCCCCCCTTAGGCACATCCTCCGAAGTAGACGACATCTCCCGGCCCGTGATCACTGGGGGAGCGTGGGAGAACAAAACCACCTGAGGCTCCACCTCCCCTCCCCCCTCCAAGGTCGTCGTCGAGTGCGTCCTCACCAAGTCTCCCACCACGGGACTATCAGCAGCATCAAAATCCAGCACCGGGAGCGAGCACTCAAAAACATCATCAGAATCCACCCGGTCGCTCCAAAGTCTAGGAGGGGCAGACGCTGGCTCAAAGGACCCAAACCGCAAAGTACTCATCGGCACCGACGGAGATGGGGCCGGCTCTACCCCGGGCCCATCCCCGGGCAACTGAGCAACAGGTCCCGGTCCGTTGGACCTCTCTCGTCCAACCTCATCAGTCGGTTCCTCACTAGCACCCGCGTCGTCGTCACCCTCGTGCATATCCACATCAGCCCCATTAACCGCCTCAGCAAACAACTCTGTATCCTCAAACTCAATATCAAGAGGAAACACCTCTCCCCTATAAGTCCAGTTAACCACATCTGGGACGAACTCAATGTTCAGAACACTCACTAGTAGTCGGGCCACCCCATGGGCCCGGGTGAATGCCATATCCACTTTCTCAGTTTTGCCAACCATAATACCCATACTAGCCACAACTCGAGCATCCGTCAGAGGCTCAGAGGGAGCCCCAGAAAACCGCAGCCACACCTGAGTGAGGGGCTTTCCCTTAGGCTCCACTTTCTTCCACTCGTGAAACTCTAAAATGCATTTAGTACCAGGGACCTTGCACAACCCAAAGCTCAGCAACCTCTGCAAATCCTCCACCGTTGGGAAGTCAACCCTGAACACACTGTCCTCAATTTGGACAAGCTCCCACTGAAAATCACCTGTAGCCAATTCCTGAAGTCTCTGCACAATCTGAGCCTCAGAAACTGCTCCCTGGGTAGCTTTCACAATTCCAGTAGTCAAGCTCTGTGTCTCTACCGGAATCTCTCTCGCAGCCGTTGACTCAAAGAACATCAGCTCAGCACAATATACTCCATACATTGTAAGAGCCGGAGCCTGATCACGCAGAATCGGGCAATCCCCCGTGGCATGTGCTGGCTTACCACACGAATCGCACAGCTCCGCCACACACTCAGCAATGAAGTGACCCTTCTCACCACATCGATAGCATAGCATCTTCTCCTTCTTACGCGCCCACTTGGACGCTCTCTCAGACTCTGTCCTATCGCCTGCCTGAGCTGAAACACCAGAACCAGGAACCTCCGCGTTGGCCAATGCCGTCACTACCTCCATCGCCTGGCTAGGCAGTTCGGTCAACTGAAGGGGATCGGCTGCCACATCAGTAACCTGATGGTCAACAACGACTGGTAGCGGAGGCTGTCTGCGGTACCGACCACGACCACCACGGTGACCTCGGTAACCACCTCTCTGCCGGTAGTCCAGGCCTGAAGCTCCCTCGACAAAACCACCCGGAGGGCCGAGAAACGGTCTCTCAGCAGAACCATCACTCTGCCAGGCATAACCACGTCCACCTCCCGTAGACGACGATCCACGGTGTTGGCCATCCCCATAAGCATCATAGCCATCGTCCCCCCACTGTCCCCGGGGCGGATCATTAGACGCTCCAGCAACCGCGTTCTGCCTCGTCTGCGTTGGGCCCGATCGTTTTTGTGTCGGCCTCGCGACGTAGTGCGGCGGTGGCACGGCACGAGGCTGCGGCGGAGCAGCACCATGCCCCACAGCCGCAGGTGTCGGTGGCCTCGGCGGAGCAACGCCGTGCCCCACAGCCGAAGGCAAAGCAGTAGCAGTAGCCGGCGCCGGAGGCCGAAGTCCATCATGCCCGACCGCCGGCGACACCCCCGCTGCCAGCGCAGGTCGCGGGCCGAGCAAAGTTCCCCGTCCAGCATTCCCCGGGCCCTGAAGCGGCGGCCGAGAGCCAAAGCCAGACCCGCCCCGACCCGAGGCGACAGCAGCAGCCGGAGTCGGCGGTCTCAGGCCGTTCACTCCTCCACCACGACCCGCAGCAGTGAGACTTGCACCGGCCAACGCCGGTGGTCGCGACGCAGCCTGCACCACGCCCCCGCGTCCAGCCCCAGCCGCTGGCAGCGTGGCAGTCCCACCGCGGCCAGTTCCCGGCAGCGAAGCCGTCCCACCGCGGCCAACCCCACCCGCGGCGGCGTTTTTGCCTGGCGGCGCGGCTGACCCGCGGCCAACCATGGCCTGGAGGGAAGGGATGCGCCGAGCTCTACCAGCGCCAGACGCACGAAACCCCGGCTTGCCGCGTCTCGGAACCCTAGTCCGACCAGACGACGGCGAAGACAGAGGAGAAGCGATCGAATGCGTGCATGGGGCGGCGCAGCGTGGAGGAATAGGGGTCGGGTTAGCCGTGGCCACATACCCAGCTAACCCCGGACCGTCTATTCTCTGGCCCAACTCACCCAGAGCCGGCCCACCCGCTTGCGCTCCCAGCTCGCGGCCCAAGATGCAATTCAAACGCAGCGCCCGCACAGCGGAGATCCCGATCACCTGAACCGCCGGCGATGACGCCACAACCGCCGCCGGCGTCCTAGACGCGGTTGGCCGGCGCGCATTTTTCTTTCTCTTAACCGTGATCCACGATTCCGGCCTAATCAAATCGAACAGAGTAAGATTTGGAAGACATACCTTCGGGAGGGGACCTTTCCATGGTTTGATTGCCGTCGCCGCCGTTCTCCGGTGAAGTACGCGACGGATCATTTCTTTCTTCTCTCCCGCGTGCAATCCAATTCTTGCCGGATCATCAGGTGGCAGAACACTATCGATCGTTGTTGCCACTTCATCTTCGTCGTACCCTGAATGAAAAAACTCACAGATGAGATCTGACGGAGTCGGAGACGGTGGAGAAACCGCCGGGATCCCATCCCCGTCGTCGTCCGCATCCTCCTCATCAGGATCGGCAAGAGCCCAGAACCGGCCTCCGACTCTCCGGCCATCACCGGCGGCAAGGGACGGCGCAGCGGCGGCCGTGGCCCCGTTCGCCCGCCCACGGAGCATGCGTTATGGATTATTTCCTTTCATGATGGTAACAGGGTATCTAGGCGAAAAAAATACCTAGCAATTGGCGCTGAATTCACTCATGTGGAGTTAAAGTTTTAAAATTACACGACTTCGAAAGGATGACTTAATACTATACAAAGGAGACTAATAAGCCGGACGTTCCATTAAAGAAGTGGGTCAGCTGAGATGGCTCGCGTTAACAACGCAGTGCGGAAGGATTTCTTAAATTTTCTGAGTGCAAAACCACGAGAGGTAACTCGTGCCATGACAGTAATTCTTACTGGTATAAAGTTTCATTTACTCTTTCAAATATTATCATTTACCTTGATTCAAAATTATTAACATAAGGCATTGTTAGCATGTATTTTTATTTACGTATGGAAATAAAACTATGGTAAAAAATGATTGTTGGGGACTGTGAAAGTATACAAAATGATGGTTGCCTGTTCCTAATGTATAATCTTTTTTACATTTACCTACCGTACAGACAAATAGAAAAAAAAAATCAACCACATGCTTAATTTTGGGACCATCCTTATCGGGGGTGTAATTGTTTAGGATGGTCGAGGAAAATACATACTACTTCCGTCTTCAAATATATGACGTTTTTGTAGGCTACTATATTATTGTGATTGGAGTTAGGAGTACAACTACAGCGCAACTTTGTCAACAAGTGTACTTTGACATTACATTATATCTCTGATGTTATCGTTTCCTTGGCATAGTCCTTTTCCACAAGCTTAATTTAGATGCTATGCCCATAGTTGCGATAAGACCAACACTATGCTTGCTCGGTTTAAGTCATTGTTAACTGCAAAAAAAATCTTGTGGTCGTGTCATCTCCATCAATATGTGCAATGAAGCAATAATATCATTACAAAACAAGGTAAACTTCATGATAGTTTCTC
>NC_057811.1:6067340-6100287 GCF_018294505.1 Triticum aestivum | reverse complement strand
TCTTAGAATTGAAGTACTAACTTCTGACTTTCACAATGCTCGCGGGACCAAAATATTTTGTCTGTTTTTGTTACTTCTCAAACAAAGCATTATTTTCAAATTGACTCATGAACCAGTATAAACTTTTGTTTACTTTTTGATTGGTGGGAGCAGATTTATATATATAGGATTACTCTACCAGGAACATGCGTTCTTTGGAGTCTGGATAATTAAACCATGAGATAATCATGCTAGGTAGTTGTCGAATCATTACAAGTTTAGCCACACAAAGTAAAAATTTCTTAAAATTTTATGAACATTCTCATAAATTCACAAGAATATTTTAAATTGTTTGTTTTTAGACAGTTAATGTACATTTTCAAAAAAATATGTGGGCATTTTTCAAATTAACAATCTTTATAAAAATGTGAAAACTTTGTAAAATATTTTAATAATTTTAAAATTCATGAACATGTTCTAAATTGGTGATTTAAAAAACCCAACAAGATAACATGCAACATAGTTAAAAAAATTGGATAATAGGCAACCGCTGGAAAATTGCCCAGCACATTCACTCCTATCTACCCCACGAAAAAAACCTGTAACCCATCTATCGGTGGAAAATGGCCAGGCCCATTCGCGCACATATATATTTTTACCATGGCGGAATAAATACTTCCTCCGTCCCAAAATATTTGTCACAAATATGAATAAAATGGATGTATCTAGAACTAAAATACGTCTAGATACATCTAATTCTGCGACAAGTATTCCGAACGGAGGAAGTAGCATGTTACTTGATTAGGAAACAGTTACAACCCATTTATCCCTCTAAAAAAGATGTAGCCCATCTTTATAACACTAGCTAGAGAGTTCCTAGTTACCACTTGAAGCGGGGAGCTCCTAGTCAGCGCTTCACAAGAGCGATCACACGCGCGATCTCCTGAGCTGGCCCATTAGCAAGAGCATGCGCTTTGCTCGATCAGTTCACCGCAGGATCGTTCGCTTGATCAGTTCGAATAAAAGAATTGCTAGTTCGGTCATTCATTGAGCGTGGATTTCTCAAAAATTGAAGAAAAGTTCATCGATTTTGGAAAATGTTCATCACCTTTAAAAGACAAATTATGGAACTTCAAAAATAAACTCATCAATATTGAAAAAAATAGTTCACAGATTTTGATATAGTTCATCAATAAGTTTTTAAAATCTGGTTCATTTTAAAAGTTCACACATTTAAGAAGAGAAAAAGAAAAGCAAACAAATGCTTTTTCGGCGTTGAAGTTTATAAGAATCAAAAATTGATTGTAGCACATCACGTCACTCACTTTGTTAGAAAGTTCGGTAGTAAATCTGAACGAGCACGGTTCCAACCCTGCGTCGCACATTTCTTTTTGAGGGTTTAAGACAGAAAAACGAGTTGATGGGGCCTAGAGCTAGGGGGTATACCAAGTTGTGAAATGCCCTATAATGGCTACTTAAGGCAACAAATAGGAAATTCTCTTGTAGCCCAGGAATAGATCTAGTGGTCATGCCTTGCTCACTTGCCTAAAAAATGTTTGACCAGTTGACTGGTGACCAAATTGATCATGGAATTTTTAACAAAAAATCCGGAAAGCATTCTTAATTTTGAAAGAAGATTTTGAGTTTTATAATTTTCACCAGATTTCAATAAGTTTGCCAATTTGAAAAAGGTTCATAAATTTGAAACAAAGTTCATAAATTGGGAAAAAAATCATAATTTTTTTTTAAAAAGTTCACGAGTTGATAAAATTTTACAAAATCTGAAAGTAAGTTCATGCAAATTGAGAAAAAGTTCACAAATTCGAAATTGGATTACTCATAATGGTGGAAAATTTTAAGAAACGTTCACAAATTTGAAAAAAAAAGATGGTGAAAGTTCATGCATTTGAAGAATTTATGAAAAAGAAAGAATGAATAACATAAATGAAATAAAGGAAAAAGGTTAAATCCCGAGTGAGAAACTGAAAAAAAAAAGAAAAAAAAGAATAATAACCATATAGGTGGCGGCTCCCTGAAGATAGAATAAAGGTCTCCCCGCCTAGTCCCTGTTCCGGTGGTGCGTCTAGCATTGTTGGTGGGCGTGTGGAGGTGTGTCTCCGGCGAATCTATCCTCGGAGGATTTGCTCAGATCTGGTTGTGGTTTGTCTATGTTCGCGTGTCTTCAGGTTGGATCCTTTCGATCTACGTTATTCTTCATCAGCGGCGGTTGCTGTTCTGGTGCGCTGGTCCTACGGGGCCTTAGCACGACGACTTCCCGACTGTCTACTACAACAAGTTGTGCCCGACTCCGGCGAGGGAGGGGTGATGACGGCGGCGCGCCTTCGGCTCGCTTCAGTGATTGTAGTCGTCGCTAGGTGGTCTACGGATCTGGATATAATTTTTATTATTCCTAGTGTTCGTTGTACTGCTATGATAGAAGATGAATAGATTGAAAGTTTTCTCGCAAAAAAAACATACAAGAAAAATGATAGGAAAACCAGATCGGAAGCTTCCATATGCATCCCAAAACCGGCCTGAAGCTTCCCAAGAACGAGTAAATGGGCTGGCCCAGAGCTGAGGGGGGTGGGTGTGCTCCAAGTTGCGAAATGCCCCATAACGTCCGCTTAAGGCGCCGAATAGGAAATGCTCTTGTAGCGTGAGGAGCAGAACTTGTGCTCAAGCCTTGCGCACTTGCCAAAAAAAGTTTGACCAGTTGACCAGTGACCAAATTGAGAAAGGTTCATAAATTTGAAACAATGTTCATGAATTTGAAAAAAGTTCATTTTCTTAAAGTTCATGAGTTGATAAAATCTTACAACATTTGAACGAAAGTTCATGCACATTGATAAAAAGTTCACAAATTTGAAATTTGTTTATTCAAAATGGTTGACAAATTTAAGAAAAGTTCACAACTTGGAAAAGAAAAACAAAGTTGGTAAAAGTTCATGCATTTGAACAATAAATGAAATAGGATGAACAAAGAACATAAATGAAAAAAGGAAAAAGGTTAAAACCCGAGTGAGAAACTAAAAAAGAAAAAAACTAAAAAGAACAAAAACCATGTAGAAAAAATAATAGAGAACCAGAACGGAAGCTTCCGGAAGCATCCCAAAACCGGCTGGAAGCTTCCCAAGAAAGACTAAATGGGTTGGCCCAGAGCTGAGGGGGGTGGGTGTGCTCCAAGTTGCGAAATGCCCCATAACGTCCGCTTAAGGCACTGAATAGGAAATGCTCTTGTAGCGCCAGGAACAGAACTACCGCTCACTCTTGGCTCACTTGCCTAAAAAATTTTGTCCAGTGTCAAAGTTGACCAAACTTCCAAAAAAATCATAAATCTGGAAAAAAATTTAAAAGAAATTGTGAATATAAAAAATTTCAAAAAGTTTGCCAATTTGGAAAGGTTCATAAATTTGGAACAAAAAGGTCCACAAAATTTAAAGGGAACATATATTTTAAAGAAGTAATGAATCGGGAAAATGGTCATAAAATTTAAGGAAAAAATCATGAATTGATAAGATTTTACAACATTTGAAAGAAAGTTCACGCAACTTGAGAAAAGTTCATGAATTGAAATTTCAGAAAATGTTCAGAATTTGAAATTTGATAACTAAAAATGATTGACAAATTTAAGAAATATTCACAAATTTGCTAAAAATTCGTGCATTGAAAAAAGTATGAAAAAGGGAGGAAAAACGAAAAAATAAAAAAGGAAAAAAATTAACCCGAAAACAACCAGGACAAGAAACTTCCCAAAGCATCCGAAAACCGACGAGAAGCTTCCCAACCGGAAAAGAGCTTTTGTTCGAAAGACGCTTAACGGGGCTGGTCCAGGTTAATCGAACGACAAAGGAGAATGTGTGCCACTTGGCAAAAAGCCTAAAAACGGCGCCTTAAGTGCCGAATAGGGTTTGGGCATTAGCTGGCCAAAACCCAGTAACAAAAAGCCAACCATTGTGGTCATGGAAACAGATGCACAACCCCTAAAAAAAGAAATAGTTGCACGAAGTCACGCAGATCGTCATTTCATCTGCTATTGTGCATTCGCAGCTTGGCGACAATCATTGTGATAGATAACGTCAGACATCTTGCAGCTCCTATGTGTACACACCATGGTTTTTTATCCACTTTGTAGTTCAGATGAAAGTGATTATGTACGTGAGACTATGCTATGCCGTGTGCATGTAATTTTTCTGTTGCCACCTTTCCTAATTAATCTGTTTATTTTCCCAGATTATTGGTCGATCTATCATCTAAGGATATGCGTCTGTGGTTGTTGGCCGTCCCCTGTCATGGGCGCAATTAGTACAACAAACAAGTGGCAGTTAACAAATGCAATCTTATCATGGCTAGGTGTGCTCGTCGGTTGGGTCCATGTTTTACTTATCGATCAAGTAACAGTAATCTATATGATTTGGTGAGTCGTTTCGTTCACATCCTCAACGAGTTAGTATCTACATTGCTACTAGCTGCTTAAACGTGACGACCTAAGGCTCGTCATAAAATAACTCAACCAACCAAATGGATCGATTAATTGGTAGAGTAATTGCGGAGAGGTCACACCTATCTGACTCGGCGTTTTTGTACGTACGTTGTTAAGGATCGAGACACCCTAACAAATACTGCTACCTTCCAATTAACTAAACAAATAGTGCTACCTCTGGTCAAAAATATAAGCTGTTTTTTAAGGCTAAACTAGCCAAAAAATGTCTCACATTTTGATACGTAAGGGAGTACCCGTTAATAAACGCACTTGTTTTGTTCAATCATGCAGTTTTGAATATATGTAGTAGTACACGGTAACAGCCCAGCTGAAAATACATACATAATGACCCCGTAGTTTGGAGTCATATGTGGTACAGTTCGTGTGTACAAGCATGTCTTTGAACACGTACAAGTGTGTAGAATTTAGTCAGAATAGTAGATTAACTAATATGACTGGATGACTTGGGATGCCTACAAACGGACTACATCTACAAAACGTTACTTAATTTTTTTACAAACAAGATGATGTAGAAGATTATGATTGGTAATAGGGCGATGAAGGACCCCGCCCAGTTGAGTTCCGAGGGGAGAAGAGGATTGGTTTGAAAAGTGCAGTAAAACATTTGCAGATTTTTGTAGGTCTACCATTATTGCTAAAGAGCACCGTCACTCGCTGAGTGGATCGAGATGTGACCTCACACTAGTTGCAGTATAGTGCTTATCAGTAGCCATCACAATTTCTTTAGGAAATAATGACTTGGTCACACTTGCACAAATAATTTATTCCATAACCACTGAAATTAAAAATGATTCCGGATAGTGAATCATACCTTCCAATCCAACTATACAATATCAGTTGTAGGCAGTAGGTAAAACTAAGTTGGCATTATTGGCTACACATACGTGACCGCGGCCAGCCCCGATCATGACGAAACAAATTAAATACACTCGGACTTAAATAATCCTTAATACCAGTGTAGGCTGTCCGTGTACTAATAGAGTTCATATCCGAGTAGGTTTAGCTAAGGTAGCTGGATCTAGTAGTATATATACCTTAATACCCCCTTGTAAACAACAAGGAAAACGAAAATGCCCAACGGAGACCGAGCTCCATGGAGGCCTTTATTTGAAAACTTTAAAATTCAAAATTTTCAGTTTTAAAAAATTCTGAAAATAAATACACATATACCGAGATACATAATGTATATGTGTGCAAATTTTCAGGTCGAAATACATTAAAATGTGAGCTACACAAAAAAGACAAATCTGGGGCTTTTAGCATATGTACTGTTCATCTATAAAGTCCATGATTTTGGTTTTTTTGTACGGCTTGCAATTCAAGGTATTTCATCCTGAAATTTTTCACACATATACTTTACATCCTTGCATACATGTGTATTTTTTTCAGAATTTTTTGAAACTGAAATTTATGAATTTTGAATTATTCAAAATAAGGGCTCCATGGAGCTCGGTCTCCAAAATGCCCTACTCGAAAACGAAAATGATCATAAAAATCGACAGAAGAAATAAAATCTGGTGGCAAAGGAGGGAATTTGTCAGAGGCGATGACGTGCAATCACCGCGGAGAACATCACCTGCTATAATCGCGTTGGTTCTTAAGTTGTTCATGCCGCGAGGAAAGTGTTGGTTGCTCCAAAATTTAATAAGTGGCCAATGATTCTTGTGGGACAACAGGTTCTGAACGTCGATGCATCTTTCCTGTTGTATGAGATCATTGAGGTCAATTTCTTACATCTTCTACGGCAAGGCTGGAACACGTAGCTGATGTGGTCTCAGCCGCAGCAGCTATATTGTTTGAGGGATTAAAATTAGCCCGAAGTATTGGACGCTCTAATCTGATGGCGAGAATGGACAATAGTACAGTGGTGGACCCAATGAATCTAACTGAAGGACACTCCATGGTAGCAGCGCCATGTTAGATGATTGATGCAGTATTTTGAGTGAATTCGAGAAGGTTACAATTAAGCATAGTATATAGAAATGTAGTAGCTCATGAACTAGCAAGATGGGGACGCGCGAGCAACCCATCTTTTTGGGCGGATGCACCCTTGATTTTCTTGTTAAATTTTTAGCGGATGATATAACCCTTATTTGATGAATAAAGTATGCCTTCCCGTAAAGAAAAAAAACCTCTTGCCTACAAAAGGAACTAAGACAACGAGTTATTCATTGTTAAAGTAATTATGAGAACGAACTATTCATGGTAGCTAGGCAGATGAGACTTGATGGATTGGATGCTCCAGCAAGTCGACGCTTTCTAGATCAAGTTGGTTTTGTTTAAATATGCATCTAAAATGATGCGAGGAATTCGTCCAAATGTATGCATGCAATGCACCACACCAGCCAGATCAACATTGTTATACATATATTATGCATGGATGAAGCATCCAAGAAATTTCAGAGGTTGTGTATATCCGAAGCAATAATGTACGTATCTGCCGGTTGCAATCAAATGGCCCCAAAAAGTCGCCCCTCATATATATTGTACTATATATCTTCAAGCTTAGTCTAAATTTGTGTTACATCATGGCCGGTGAAGCGACGGGTACGTCTGAACGCACGCCCTGTTTCATATATTGACCAATTCCTTGTGCGTCATAGCTGCTACATTATTGAATACAGAAAAGCAACTAATTTTGCATTTTGATTTAACTGTACACCATCTGAATGAAAATTACATGATTGCCACTAACCTACAATGTTTGCTCCGATCTGCTCAAACGTAGCAGCTCTCCCCCACGTGCCCCAACCCAATTAGCTCTCTTGACCCTAAAGACGAGGCTTGTTACTAAAGAAAATCTTGGCATGTTAGCTGCTAATTAAGGTTGCTAAGTTTGGTAGCCCATGTAGCATACCCACTCTTATCACCATCCATATTACTAAGAGACTGGATTACTAAGCCAAGTTACAGGTAGCTTAATTTCTTGAGCCGGCCGGCCAAATTTACAGCTAATCTTCTAATAACTAAAGTAATATTACTTACAACAGCTCCATCTATACAAGTAGTCACTCTATTTTTTAAAGAGTGTACTTCCAACTCTATTAAAAAGTCAAAGATTTTTATGTATGATCGTATTTATATAATAATACAACAACATTAAATTGGCACGATTCCATATGACTGGTCCGCACATGCATGCATAGTGTTGTAAAAGCATGGTTAGTATAGCCAATTGCTGGCTATAAGCCATTGCCATGTCATCTATAGTACATCTTATAGTCAATATGTACAATAGTTGTACTATTTTTTTTATTATATGGCTCACCTTTCATTCTCACAAAGTGTCTAGGAACACGTGCTAGAGCTGGCTCGTCACCAAGAGCCCGCTTACCTTATCTCTCCTTTTTTCTTTCCTCCAACTAAGCAAGAATATACTAGTTTATTTCTTATAGCCAGCTGACTCAACTCTATTGTACTTGCTCTAACGCTCACAGGACCAAGCTAATTAAATTGACTCGAAGACTTGATGAAAGCTAATGCATGCACGCCACAAAGAGCTGACAAAACAAATTGGCCTATCCTTGCTCTGAACCAATAACGCGTCTGTCTACTAAAAAGTCGGTTGGAAGCAGCGCAAACCAGTTAAAGATTTCAAATGTATACACTTCAGTTTTGAGCCATTAAAATCTGAAACCCTTTTTGGTTAACAAAGGCATATCATGGAAGCCAAGCCGGCTGTCGTTGGTATTTTAAAACAAAGGGCCAGCCTGGTGTGAAACGGCATATAACAACAAACTTTGCACAGATCTAGAGAAACTTTGCAGTCCCACATGGAAAGATGCTTCAAAGCCAATCAAACTAGTTTCAAAGCCAATCAAACAGCCAGCGCGGAAGAGCTTGTGAAAGCAGAGAGAAACAGAGGGAGAGAAAAAGAAGTGGAGAGGAGCCAGCAGGCTAGCAAAAGTGTGAGGGGGAAAGGGTGAGGGTCGAGCATGGAGTTCGCCACGGGGGCGATGAGCTCTCTCCTCCCCAAGTTGGGGGAGCTGCTCATGGAGCAGTATGAGCTGAAGGGGAGTGTGAAGAAGGGGATTGAAGAACTCAAGGACGAGCTCGTGAGCATTGAAGCAGCCCTTGTCAAGCTGTCCAGCAAGCAGCCCTTGTCAAGCTGTCCAGCGTGCCCCTGGATCAACTCGACCCGCAGGTCAAAATTTGGGCTAATGAGGTCAGGGAGTTGTCCTACGCCATCGAGGACAGTCTCGACTCCTTCGTGACGCGCGTCGAGGGCGTTGAGCCGACCAAGCCCAAGATCAAGCACTTGTTGAAGGCGGCCCGCAATGAGTTCACCTAGTTCAAGGCACGCCATGAAATAGCCAGTGACATCAAGAACATTGAGAGCCAAGTTAGGAAGATCAAGGAAAGATATGACAGGTACAAGATCGATGATGTTGTTGCTAATCTTGCAACGACTCCAGTTGACCCTCGTCTCCCATCTCTGTACAAAAAGCTATCTGACCTTGTGGGTATTGATAAGCCAATTGATGAGCTGATAAAGATCCTGTCCGAGGGGGTTCACATGCCTGACAAAAATCTCAAGATAGTCTCCATTGTTGGATTTGGGGGATTGGGAAAGACAACTCTTGCAAAAGCATTGTATGACAAGCTTAGCAAAACATATCAGTGCCAAGGTTTTATTCCAGTGGGTCAGAATCCAAACACAAAGAAAGTTCTCAGGGACATCCTGCTTGAACTTGACACTGAGCTATACGGAGCCGCAGCAACAATGGATGAAAGGTAGCTGATCAACCAGCTGCAAAAATTCCTTGCAGGCAAGAGGTATGCATTGACCTCCCTGTATCTCACCTAAGCCCAGCTACACTAAGGAAGACAATATATGTTTTTTCTTTTGCTTTTGATTCATCTAGGCCAAATCTATAAACAACTTGTCGTTAGTTTTCTTTTTTCCTTTTGACACAACAATTCTGATTTACATTTGGCAAGCACACTGAATCAAACAGAGCCAAAACAAAAGGAATACACCTAGAGCACACACGTGATTTATCATTGGTCGCCAGCTCATGCACGCGTCCCCTCTTAGTT
Organism: Triticum aestivum; assembly: GCF_018294505.1. NCBI lineage: Eukaryota > Viridiplantae > Streptophyta > Magnoliopsida > Poales > Poaceae > Triticum > Triticum aestivum. The sequence continues at coordinate 6,090,767 of NC_057811.1, read as the reverse complement.
AATCATGTCTATTGGGAAGCTGTGTTTGAATTGATCCTGAAAACATTTCTTAAGGTATTGGCTCCATAGATCGGGTAATTTTATACCACGTATGCCAAGCTATCAACACACACCTCTAGAAAAACTAATAATGTAGCCGTCATACGTGGCACCTCTTTTATTTGTCTAAGTTCGAGATTAATACCAACAGTCACATTAAGTGATTTCTTACATGGATTACTTAGCCAGTCAACTATCTCTAGTTTTGATACAAATAAATACACATTCAATTACCCAGAATATAACCATATGAAAAATGCTAGATGACAACTCGAGTAAGTAGCATAAAACTACCATAATTCAGGCTAGTGTTCCAAATAATCTACCACCTTTTGAAATATTTTAAAAACCTACAACAAAGTGGGTTCGTTGTTTCAAAAAAACTACCATGTTGCACAGATGACTATGTTGGTTAGCTTTAAGCATGATTATGACAGCTTAGATCCACTCGTCAGGTTTGACATGACATAAAAGTCAACACACTGAGCTTTGACCATTGAAAGGTTTTGATAAGTAGGGCATATATATTTTTTAAAGCAATCGGGCCGCTATGATTTTTTTTTCAAAAACAATTTGGTCATGCAAATCCTAGGGTCGTGCAACACGATCACGCTTGGCTCGTCACCGGAGCCGACGAAGGGCACCTGTGGGCGTCATCCTTGACCCACGGCATGGGTCCTGTTCAGCCCCTGCCGGCAAGCTCATCCCCGCCTCGGCATGCATACCACGAGCTCGAGTTGGAAGGGAGCACGGGAGATTTGGGTCCATGGTGAGGTGGAGTGGCATAACTTGGAGGGCACTAGCGAGCAGCTCCCTACTGGCTGCGCACATGTCATGGCTTACTGGTCGGCTCCAGCCAGTGCAGTAGCTACAATATTAGTACACCCCGGAACACGCTCCTACTATAATATGCACTATCGCTATAGTCGAGCTACAGTGTGCGACTGTAGCTACAGTCAACCAAGGTTTTTCCCTGCACGGCTATACCCCTCGGCTACAGCAGCCGCCGAGGTGGTGGCAGGAGATTGCGCTTGGCAGGAACACAGCACAGCTGGGTGCGGCTCCTCCCACTCGGACGATGTCGACCCTGCCTTCGTAGCTTGGTCCATGGCGAGGATGTGCTGGCCGCGTCAGACAAGAGAGGATGGAGGGGGCACTAGCGAGGGTCTCATCCATGTCGGAGGAACTAGCTTGCCCTCATCGGAGCACCAGCACTAGCAAGGAGCTCGCTCGCGCTGGAGCACCAGCTTGTTGGCACAGGCTCGGCCTCGACGCTGCGGTCCACCGTGTACTTTCCGGCGAGGCGCACGTACGAGACTAGCTCGAGTACTTTCCGAGCTAACCGGTTCAGTCGGAGAGATAGAAGTAGACGTACACGGCAAGCTAAGGTCGCCGAATCGCGTTGTACAAAGTACGCCGGAAAGTACGGGACTGTGCCAACAATTGGTATCAGACCTTTTCAGCCGCAGCTATGAGCTACAGCCGCTCCTTCCAACTGGCCCCAAACAAACAGACCCCAAGGCTCCCTACCGCATCTCTTTTTTTCTTGAGGCAGAGATACGATTCATTTCAGTTCAGCTGGGATGCCGACGCCGGGCTGTCGCGCCGCGCGCTTGTGGTGCCGCTGGGCCGAGCTCTGTACGGGCTAGAGTTTGCCCTGCCCGAGGACGCGTCGCCGCAAGGCTGCGGTCGCTAGGGGAGCCGGGAACTGCCGTCGCGACCGATGTCACCATCGCGTGAGGCACCAGGTCCGCACGACGGGGGCGCGGACGACTGCGCCGCCGCCGCCGGGGAGGGTGAGGCCACGTACCGCCGGAGGAGCATCGTTGCCGCGCTTTGCAGAGGATGGCTCCCGTCTCTCGTCCGACATCATTTAAGAGGTAAGAAAACCACGAATTGAACAGACCACACGGATGCTTACAATTCTTGCTATGGTGTTCTTCTCTTCCATTCATCTTCCGTGTCGCCAAATCGCTCAATTAGAGAGCAAAGCTGCTGATAAGTTGTTAAATATAAAATTGATTTGCGAAATAGTGTACGAATTCGTTGGTTCTAAATCTATATTGGAAGATCTAAACTATTGCCGGTGTCACCCATCACCAACAATTTTATATTTCAGTAAAACAGTTCCATTGGAAAATAAAGTTTGCAGTAGTGATTGATAAAGTAATTTATTACAACTCTTGACAACCTTCTGTTCTCTCATGTTTTAAAGTAGAAGAAGGCTCAGATTGATTTTGAGAAAAATTACAGTGTTGGAATGCCCTATGCATTACAGGTGTTAGAAATTCGGTTGCTGAAAGTGATTGAATAGCACACAATATACTCAAGGAGATTCTCTTCTTACATACTTGTTAGTTCCCGTCTTTAGAGGACGAGGCTCTGCTTTTTGGGAATATGTTGTGGTCTTTCTCGAGATGCCTCCACAGGCGAGAAGTGCCTATTTCCGTGGCAGCTGCATAGTTGTTGCTGCAATGGTTGCAATAAGCCCGTCCTCCATCCTTATCCTCTCTGAAGTGCTGCCATACTTCTGATCTTCCTCTTGATTTTGCTATACTAGTCCCGTCCCCAGAAAAACAGTGTTGAGCTTCAGCATCATCTATACTTGCTGCAGGTTTTCGCATCCTTTTAGGAGCAAGCGCCAAAGACGATTCAAGATGCCTCTTAGTTGCTGAGTTTTGGGCATCTGTTTCCTTCGGCTCTTCATTCCCAGTCACAAGAGTATTAGTTCGGACTACCGTTGATGCAGCAACATCTTTGCAGAAGTGTCCATCGGCCTGTTTCTTAAAACCATGGACAGCAGTAAGATGTCTCGCCAGGTGAGAAGTGCCATTTCTGGAGTCAGCTGCCAAATCTTGGGTGCAGTGGATGCAATACGCCCGCACTCTGTCCTTATCCACTCTGAAGTGCTGCCATACTTTTGATTCTCTTTTTGACCTTGCTGCGTTGGTCGGCTCTTGAGAGAAACCGTGTGGAAGAGCATCTATGCATACTTGTGATTTCCCTCTTGATGTTTCTGCAATGGCCGGCACTTGAGAAAAACCGTGTTGAACAACATCTATGCTTGCCGCGGCCTTTTTATTTTCCAGTTGTACCATGGGATGCCTTCTTCCAGTGGTCTGGCCATTCCAGTCCATGGGCATATTCAGCATTGTAGGCCAGGTATCCAGCATTTCGGTTGTCTCTCCAGAAAATTTGTGTTCAACACCATCTATACTTGCTGCAGGTTTTCGCGTCCTTTTAGGAGGCATTGTTCTTCTGTCAAGCTCCAAAGGCGATTCAAGATGCCTACTTCCTGACTGTTGGGCATCTGTTTCCTTTGCCTCTTCATTCTCAGTCCCAAGAATATTACCGACTATCTTCGATGCAGCAGAATATATGCCTTCTACTCCGATGTCCAGTTTCTCCTCCAAACAATGGTGGGTCCAAAGATGTCTCCATAGATGAGAAGTGCCATCATGTATCTTTCGATGAGCAAATAAGCCTTGGCTGCAATAGTTGCAATATGCCGCCCCTCCATCGTTGTCCTTTCTGAAGTGCTGCCATACCACTGACACTGCAGAAGGAGGATGGAATGGGTTTATTTGCATTCTCAAGAGATCAACTTATAATTAGTGGGAATTGGTTTCTAGCTTGTCAAAACATATAATCTGATTGAGTGAATGCATGATTGGAGTAATTGGATTATGTCCACAACTAATTACTTTTGTGCAGCTGCGAGAATATTTGAGAAGATCAGCGGAAGGGGTAATAGCAGCAGTATTGTGTGAAGGCGGCAGTTGACAGGTCTAGCTCGCTAAAGCAGCCTGAAGTTCCAAGCACTTGTTTCGATTCAATCGTTGCACTCTGGTGGCGGCAATTTTTTCTTACAGTGCACCGTACTATGTAGTCCTTTTTAAGTGATGGTAAAATGTAATCTAGTGTGGTGGCCATATTAGTGAAGTGAAATCTTCATAACAGAAGGCATGAAACATAATCGACCGATTCCTAGTTAAAAGAGGCAGAGGTTGTTATATGACGTGGTGCTTATGTTTAATTAGACAAATCATGCTCATCAGAGAACTATAACCAAGCGTCCATCCACCATTTTTTCAGCCTGTTGCCCCATCTAACCAAAACCCACCCACCAAACAGCCACATGAACAGGCCTAGAAACATGTAACGAGCAAATGGATAGGAAATGAGCTCACCGACCTCTGATGGACCTCCTCACTGGTGCCGCAGCGGCATGATCGATCTGTGTGGAGCAGGGGTCCATCTGTTGAGGAGATGTTGTCTCGTCAAAATTCCAGAGAGTCACTGACCAGACCGGCCACTGCGTCTGTGGGCTACAAGGATTGCGGTACTCAGAAAACTCTAGCGAAGACCACGGGCGACAGGGACCAGACATAGGTGGCGGTGACGGGAGTGAAAGTTGCATTTCACTCCATGGCACGTCGCCACCGCCGGCGGGGGGGTCGATATCCATCGGGCCTGGCTCAGGTTGTGATGGAGGAGAACGCGGCATCATCCGCGGGCTCGGAGGCATGTACCCAAGGAATTGCATCTGCCAATAAAGCTCTCGTGGCGGCGACTCAAACGGAATGAGTTGTCTGATCCGATCAGACTCCTCGTCGCTGCTACAGCCCGAGGGATCGACCTCCATCTGCGGCGGCTGTGGGTGTGGGGAAGGAGGAGCTCTCGACATGATGCGGAAAGAGGACACGGCAGTGACGAAGATTTGGTGGAAATAGGCGCCCCGCCGTGGGACCTTTATATAGTACTACTAGTGCATTCCTTGATTGCAAATGCTTTTTCATTAGTGTCACATTAATCTTTTGACTTTAGTGCCTTGGACTTTGATTTAGGACAAATAGTCAGAGCTGGCGGAAAGGCGCGTTCGGTTCTCGGGCTTTTTATTCATTAATGCCACATTAGTCCTTTGGGCTTTCGATTACTGCCTTCGGGCTTCTGACTAGCTGTCCAATAAGTAAGCAAGTTTAATTTAGTTCATGTTAATTCGTCTGTCCGTTTTGAGCAGCAAATCAGGCACGTTTTCACCGTCCTTGTGTTTAAAACCCATTACTACTAAGGTTGAACTTCCTTTGTTTTATCTTTTTTACACGCTAGAAAATCGCAACAGATTAGGATACAACAAGTTTAAGTATTGATTAATCATGCCATGTAGGCATGGCTGTGTATAATGGTCGTTTTGCATTATCGACTTCACTTTTACGAAGACGCCCGCTCCTGTGCAACCGTGCACTGTGCTTCACTTTCCTCCGTTCTAACTCACATCAACCAGCCCACATCTTGTCATGTACCTCCACCTAACTCAGTGGTCTCTCAGTTCTTCTCCGACGAAGGAACACCTACCATTCTCAAGGAGCAAGGTGCAGCACCATCTGTGTTAATTTTTTCTTCTTTTTCTGTTAATAAAATTTGTCAGTTTAACACGCTAGAAAATCCACCCAGCCGAGATACTTGAGCTCGTTAATGAAGTCTGTCATAGGGTAAACAGTTTTTTTGAGCAACAGCTAGTTGAGATACTACTCCAGCGGCAGGGCCATGCTCATTGCACGTTTGGCATTCATGTTACCCAACTGCCCGGCGTGGCGTGGCTCGGCGGGAAAGCATCGTCATCATCTCGACTAAAAAAGTTTTTGGAGCAGCCCACGTATGTGTCGAGCACGCATAGTGCTTTGAGGAGACCGGCCGGAAGCCCGGAATGATCCTAAAAAAAAGGGGACAAGCCGGAAAAGAGATGAACACTGTGTCCTCAACTGTACTCTCATTTCACGCAGATTGCTTGAGACTGAAAATCAAATTAGTCTCTCCGATGGACGTTTATCTCTAATGATGTTTAAATTTCTGTACCACCTATGCAGTCCAGTTAAACAATCACATATAAAAAAACATGATTCACATGATAACACGGATTTATTTAGTGCTTCAATTTAAATAAAAAGATAAAAAGGCTAGCACATCTGTATTAGCGAGCATCAGTTCAAAAATCATCTTCAAGCAATGCACGAGTATGGTCCTGAAAATGGTAGTAACAACAAGCACCAGCCACGCAGGTAATATAATCATACACTTCAACTTCCAAAATTTGAAGTGAAGCCTACATTTTCATTTATTGTACCAACCAAAACAAAATTCAACTCAGGTCCTACAAGTTTTGTAAAAATAAAACCTTTTCAGAGTGATATTTGGTATTCCATCCGCAACACTCAAAGCTACACATCCTAAATCATAATTTCGGATAGACTGTAGTCATCCAACACCATAACAATGTTCAAATAATTCGTCAGGGGGAGATGATCAAGTTACCGCCGCGTAGTACCATAGACCAACTAATTAATCCGCAACAAATCTGTACATTACTAGCTAGCACTTGGACACTGTAAAATCCAAATGCAGACATATATTCAGTTCTAGTTCGTCCAGCACATATGCACCGGTTTTGTACAGAGTTTCGCCAAATTGATCAAAAATTACTTGGATGTAAACATTACTGCCACGCCTCTCGATTGGCAGGTTAGCTCTCAATGAATCTCCACTGCAAAAAATGATATCTTCACAAAATCAGAGTGAAACCCCACTCAAGCTCGACAGGTGTTTTTCCGATCATTGCCCTAGCAAATAAATTTCAGTTAGGTTAAGAATTCAGGGGAAAAAACTATCCTAGCAAATTAATTTCTGATCCTTATCCTTGATTGAACTGTACGGTAATTAAACCAAACCAGGACAATAACCCCAGATTGCTGATACTGCACACAGGTTGTTGAGATTTTTACTACAAATATGCTAATACTGAATCAAAATCATGTGTGCAATCAAAATCAGTTGTACTCTCAAGCGATCCACATACGAATCAAAAAACACCCTGCTACTGATTCACACCAACCTAAAACTCATGTGAATCCCATTGTTTTAGGCGAATCCAATCTAGTCATGTACTGAAACGTACAGACTAACAGAATCTAATTTAGCACCGACCCTAGTTACACTTTCGAAAATAAAGCAGATGACCTGACAACCCCATTAGCACTAAACTGAAACCAATAAGTATATACTGTGGCAATCCAGTTAACACACTCATCCCACGAACCTCCCCCCCATAAATCACTGCCAACTAAAATCATGTGTGGCGCAACATTCTGCTTCAGATCATATATACTATGACAAATCGAATTAGCACTACCATCCCACCAACGTTGCAACCAGAATTCACTGCCAATTTGAGAATCGAATTAGTCTCTCTGATGGACGTTTATCTCTAATGATTTTTAAATTTCTGTACCACCGGTGCGATCCAGTTAAACAATCACATATAAAAAACATGATTCACATGATAACACGGATTTATTTAGTGCTCCAATTTAAATAAAAAGATAAAACGGCTAGCACATCTGTATTAGCGAGCATCAGTTCAAAAATCATCTTAAAGCAATGCACGAGTAGGGGTCCGGAAAATGGTAGTCACAACAAGCACCAGCCACGCAGGTAATATAATCGTACACTTCCACTTCCAAAATTTGAAGCGAAGCCTACATTTTCATTTATTGTACCAACCAAAACAAAATTCAACTCAGGTCCTACAAGTTTTGTAAAAATCAAAACTTTTCAGAGTGATCTTTGGTATTCCATCCGCAACACTCAAAGCTACACATCCTAAATCATAATTTCAGATAGACTGTAGTCAGCCAACACCATAGCAATGTTCAGATATTTCGTCAGGGGGAGATAATCAAGTTACCACCGCGTAGTACCATAGACCAACTAATTAATCCGCAGCAAATCTGTACATTACTAGCTAGCACTTGGACACTGTAAAATCCAAATGCAGACATATATTCAGTTCTAGTTCGTCCAGCACATATGCACCGGCTTTGTACAGAGTTTCGCCAAATTGATCAAGAATCACCTGTATGTAAACATTACTGCCACGCCTCTCGATTGGCAGGTTAGCTCGCAATGAATCTCCACTGCAAAAAATGATATCTTCAAAAAACAGAGTGAAACCCCACTCACGCTCGACAGGTGTTTTTCCGATCATTGCCCTAGCAAATAAATTTCAGTTAGGTTAAGAATTCAGGGGAAAAAACTATCCTAGCAAATTAATTTCTGATCCTTATCCTTGATTGAACTGTACGGTAATTAAACCAAACCAGGACAATAACCCCAGATTGGTGATACTGCACCCAGCTTGTTGAGATTTTTACTACAAATATGCTAATACTGAATCAAAATCATGTGTGCAATCAAAATCAGTTGTACTCTCAAGCGATCCACATACGAATCAAAAAACACCCTGCTACTGATTCACACCAACCTAAAACTCATGTGAATCCCATTGTTTTAGGCGAATCCAATCTAGCCATGTACTGAAACGTACAGACTAACAGAATCTAATTTAGCACCGACCCTAGTTACACTTTCGAAAATAAAGAATATGATCTGACAACCCCATTAGCATTGAAACCGAAAGCAATAAGTATATACTGTGGCAATCCAGTTAACACACTCATCCCACGAACCTCCCCCCATAAATCACTGCCAACTAAAATCATGTGTGGTGCAACAATCAGCTTCAGATCAAATATAGTATGACAAATCGAATTAGCACTACCATCCCACCAACGTTGCAACCAGAATTCACTGCCAATTTGAAAATCAAATTAGTATCTCTGATGGACGTTTATCTCTAATGATTTTTAAATTTATGTACCACCGGTGCGGTCCAGTTCAATAATCACATATAAAAAAACATGATTCACATGATAACACGGATTTATTTAGTGCTCCAATTTAAATAAAAAGATAAAACGGCTAGCACATCTGTATTAGCGAGCATCAGTTCAAAAATCATCTTCAAGCAATACACGAGTAGGGGTCCTGAAAATGGTAGTCACAACAAGCATCAGCCACGCAGGTAATATAACCGTACACTTCAACTTCCAAAATTTGAAGCGAAACCTACATTTTCATTTATTGTACCAACCAAAACAAAATTCAACTCATGTCCTACAAGTTTTGAAAAAATAGAAACTTTTCAAAGTGATTTTTGGTATTCCATCCGCAACACTCAAAGCTACACATCCTAAATCATAATTTCGGATAGACCGTAGTCAGCCAACACCATAACAATGTTCAGATAATTCGTCAGGGGGAGATAATCAAGTTACCACCGCGTAGTACCATAGACCAACTAATTAATCTGCAGCAAATCTGTACATTACTAGCTAGCACTTGGACACTGTAAAATCCAAATGCAGACATATATTCAGTTCTAGTTCGTCCAGCACATATGCACCGGCTTTGTACAGAGTTTCGCCAAATTGATCAAAAATCACCTGGATGTAAACATTACTACCACGCCTCTCGATTGGCAGGTTAGCTCTCAATGAATCTCCACTGCAGAAAATGATATCTTCAAAAAATCAGAGTGAAACCCCACTCACGCTCGACAGGTGTTTTTCCGATCATTGCCCTAGCAAATAAATTTTAGTTAGGTTAAGAATTCAGGGGAAAAAACTATCCTAGCAAATTAATTTCTGATCCTTATCCTTGATTGAACTGTACGGTAATTAAACCAAACCAGGACAATAACCCCAGATTGGTGATACTGCACCCAGCTTGTTGAGATTTTTACTACAAATATGCTAATACTGAATCAAAATCATGTGTGCAATCAAAATCAGTTGTACTCTTAAGCGATCCACATACGAATCAAAAAACACCCTGCTACTGATTCACACCAACCTAAAACTCATGTGAATCCCATTGTTTTAGGCGAATCCAATCTAGCCATGTACTGAAACGTACAGGCTAACACAATCTAATTTAGCACCGACCCTAGTTACACTTTCGAAAATAAAGCATATGATCTGACAACCCCATTAGCACTGAAACTGAAACCAATAAGTATATATTGTGGCAATCCAGTTAACACACTCATCCCACGAACCTCCCCCCTATAAATCACTGCCAACTAAAATCATGTGTGGTGCAACATTCAGCTTCAGATCATATATACTATGAAAAATCGAATTAGCACTACCGTCCCACCAACGTTGCAACCAGAATTCACTACCATTTTGAAAATCGAATTAGTCTCTCTGATGGACGTTTATCTCTAATGATTTTTAAATTTCTGTACCACCGGTGCGGTCCAGTTAAACAATCACATATAAGAAAACATGATTCACATGATAACACAGATTTATTTAGTGCTCCAATTTAAATAAAAAGATAAAACGGCTAGCACATCTGTATTAGCGAGCATCAGTTCAAAAATCATCTTCAAGCAATGCATGAGTAGGGGTCCGGAAAATGGTAGTCACAACAAGCACCAGCCACGCAGGTAATATAATCGTACACTTCAACTTCCAAAATTTGAAGCGAAGCCTACATTTTCATTTATTGTACCAACCAAAACAAAATTCAACTCAGGTCCTACAAGTTTTGTAAAAATCAAAACTTTTCAGAGTAATCTTTGGTATTCCATCCGCAACACTCAAAGCTACACATCCTAAATCATAATTTCGGATAGACTGTAGTCAGCCAACACCATAACAATGTTCAAATAATTCGTCAGGGGGAGATGATCAAGTTACCACCGCGTAGTACCATAGACCAACTAATTAATCCGCAACAAATCTGTACATTACTAGCTAGCACTTGGACACTGTAAAATCCAAATGCAGACATATATTCAGTTCTAGTTCGTCCAGCACATATGCACCGGCTTTGTACAGAGTTTCGCCAAATTGATCAAAAATCACCTGGATGTAAACATTACTGCCACGCCTCTCGATTGGCAGGTTAGCTCTCAATGTATCTCCACTGCAAAAAATGATATCTTCACAAAATCAGAGTGAAACCCCACTCAAGCTCGACAGGTGTTTTTCCGATCATTGCCCTAGCAAATAAATTTTAGTTAGGTTAAGAATTCAGGGGAAAAAACTATCCTAGCAAATTAATTTCTGATCCTTATCCTTGATTGAACTGTACGGTAATTAACCCAAACCAGGACAATAACCCCAGATTGGTGATACTGCACCCAGCTTGTTGAGATTTTTACTACAAATATGCTAATACTGAATCAAAATCATGTGTGCAATCAAAATCAGTTGTACTCTCAAGCGATCCACATACGAATCAAAAAACACCCTGCTACTGATTCACACCAACCTAAAACTCATGTGAATCCCATTGTTTTAGGCGAATTCAATCTAGCCATGTACTGAAACGTACAGACTAACATAATCTAATTTAGCACGGACCCTAGTTACACTTTCGAAAATAAAGAATATGATCTGACAACCCCATTAGCATTGAAACTGAAAGCAATAAGTATATACTATGGCAATCCAGTTAACACACTCATCCCACGAACCTCCCCCCATAAATCACTGCCAACTAAAATCATGTGTGGTGCAACATTCAGCTTCAGATCAAATATACTATCACAAATCGAATTAGCACTACCATCCCACCAACGTTGCAACCAGAATTCACTGCCAATTTGAAAATCAAATTAGTATCTCTGATGGACGTTTATCTCTAATGATTTTTAAATTTCTGTACCACCGGTGCGGTCCAGTTCAACAATCACATATAAAAAAACATGATTCACATGATAACACGGATTTATTTAGTGCTCTAATTTAAATAAAAAGATAAAACGGCTAGCACATCTGTATTAGCGAGCATCAGTTCAAAAATCATCTTCAAGCAATGCACGAGTAGGGGGCCTGAAAATGGTAGTCACAACAAGCACCAGCCACGCAGGTAATATAACCGTACACTTCAACTTCCAAAATTTGAAGCGAAGCCTACATTTTCATTTATTGTACCGACCAAAACAAAATTCAACTCAGGTCCTACAAGTTTTGTAAAAATCAAAACTTTTCAGAGTGATCTTTGGTATTCCATCCGCAACACTCAAAGCTACACATCCTAAATCATAATTTCGGATAGACTGTAGTCAGCCAACACCATAACAATATTCAAATAATTCGTCAGGGGGAGATGATCAAGTTACCACCGCGTAGTACCATAGACCAACTAATTAATCCGCAACAAATCTGTACATCACTAGCTAGCACTTGGACACTGTAAAATCCAAATGCAGACATATATTCAGTTCTAGTTCGTCCAGCACATATGCACCGGCTTTGTACAGAGTTTCGCCAAATTGATCAAAAATCACCTAGATGTAAACATTACTGCCACGCCTCTCGATTGGCAGGTTAGCTCTCAATGAATCTCCACTGCAAAAAATGATATCTTCACAAAATCAGAGTGAAACCCCACTCAAGCTCGACAGGTGTTTTTCCGATCGTTGCCCTAGCAAATAAATTTTAGTTAGGTTAAGAATTCAGGGGAAAAAACTATCCTAGCAAAGTAATTTCTGATCCTTATCCTTGATTGAACTGTACGGTAATTAAACCAAACCAGGACAATAACCCCAGATTGCTGATACTGCACACAGCTTGTTGAGATTTTTACTACAAATATGCTAATACTGAATCAAAATCATGTGTGCAATCAAAATCAGTTGTACTCTCAAGCGATCCACATACGAATCAAAAAACACCCTGCTACTGATTCACACCAACCTAAAACTCATGTGAATCCCATTGTTTTAGGCGAATCCAATCTAGCCATGTACTGAAACGTACAGACTAACAGAATTTAATTTAGCACCGACCCTAGTTACACTTTCGAAAATAAAGCATATGATCTGACAACCCCATTAGCACTGAAACTGAAACCAATAAGTATATATTGTGGCAATCCAGTTAACACACTCATCCCACAAACCTCCCCCCCATAAATCAGTGCCAACTAAAATCATGTGTGGTGCAACATTCAGCTTCAGATCATATATACTATGAAAAATCGAATTAGCACTACCATCCCACCAACGGTGTAACCAGAATTCACTGCCTATTTGAAAATCGAATTAGTCTCTCTGATGGACGTTTATCTCTAATGATTTTTAAATTTCTGTACCACCGGTGCGGTCCAGTTAAACAATCACATATAAAAAAACATGATTCACATGATAACACGGATTTATTTAGTGGTCCAATTTAAATAAAAAGATAAAACGGCTAGCACATCTGTATTAGCGAGCATCAGTTCAAAAATCATCTTCAAGCAATGCACGAGTAGGGGTCCGGAAAATGGTAGTCACAACAAGCACCAGCCACGCAGGTAATATAATCGTACACTTCAACTTCCAAAACTTGAAGCGAAGCCTACATTTTCATTTATTGTACCAACCAAAACAAAATTCAACTCAGGTCCTACAAGTTTTGTCAAAATCAAAACTTTTCAGAGTGATCTTTGGTATTCCATCCGCAACACTCAAAGCTACACATCCTAAATCATAATTTCGGATAGACTGTAGTCAGCCAACACCATAACAATGTTCAGATAATTCGTCAGGGGGAGATAATCAAGTTACCACCGCGTAGTACCATAGACAACCTAATTAATCCGCAGCAAATCTGTACATTACTAGCTAGTACTTGGACACTGTAAAATCCAAATGCAGACATATATTTAGTTCTAGTTCGTCCAGCACATATGCACCGGCTTTGTACATAGTTTCGCCAAATTGATCAAAAATCACCCGGATGTAAACATTACTGCCACGCCTCTCGATTGGCAGGTTAGCTCTCAATGAATCTCCACTGCAAAAAATGATATCTTCACAAAATCAGAGTGAAACCCCACTCACGCTCGACAGGTGTTTTTCCGATCATTGCCCTAGCAAAAAAATTTCAGTTAGGTTAAGAATTCAGGGGAAAAACCTATCCTAGCAAACTAATTTCTGATCCTTATCCTTGATTGAACTGTACGGTAATTAAACCAAACCAGGACAATAACCCCAGATTGGTGATACTGCACCCAGCTTGTTGAGATTTTTACTACAAATATGCTAATACTTAATCAAAATCATGTGTGCAATCAAAATCAGTTGTACTCTCAAGCGATCCACATACGAATCAAAAAACACCCTGCTACTGATTCACACCAACCTAAAACTCATGTGAATCCCATTGTTTTAGGCGAATCCAATCTAGCCATGTACTGAAACGTACAGACTAACAGAATCTAATTTAGCACCGACCCTAGTTACACTTTCGAAAATAAAGCAGATGACCTGACAACCCCATTAGCACTGAAACTGAAACCAATAAGTATATACTGTGGCAATCCAGTTAACACACTCATCCCACGAACCTCCCCCCATAAATCACTGCTAACTAAAATCATGTGTGGTGCAACATTCAGCTTCAGATCATATGTACTATGACAAATCGAATTAGCACTACCATCCCACCAACGTTGCAACCAGAATTCACTGCCAATTTGAAAATCAAATTAGTCTCTCTGATGGACGTTTGTCTCGAATGATTTTTAAATTTCTGTACCACCGGTGCGGTCCAGTTAAACAATCACATATAAAAAATCATGATTCACATGATAACACGGATTTATTTAGTGCTCCAATTTAAATAAAAAGATAAAACGGCTAGCACATCTGTATTAGCGAGCATCAGTTCAAAAATCATCTTCAAGCAATGCACGAGTAGGGGTCCTGAAAATGGTAGTCGCAACAAGCACCAGCCACGCAGGTAATATAATCGTACACTTCAACTTCCAAAATTTGAAGCGAAGCCTACATTTTCATTTATTGTACCAACCAAAACAAAATTCAACTCAGGTCCTACAAGTTTTGTAAAAATCAAAAATTTTCAGAGCGATCTTTGGTATTCCATCCGCAACACTCAAAGCTACACATCCTAAATCATAATTTCGGATAGACTGTAGTCAGCCAACACCATAACAATGTTCAGATAATTCGTCAGGGGGAGATAACCAAGTTACCACCGCGTAGTACCATAGACAACCTAATTAATCCGCAGCAAATCTGTACATTACTAGCTAGCACTTGGACACTGTAAAATCCAAATGCAGACATATATTCAGTTCTACTTCGTCCAGCACATATGCACCGGCTTTGTACATAGTTTCGCCAAATTGATCAAAAATCACCCGGATGTAAACATTACTGCCACGCCTCTCGATTGGCAGGTTAGCTCTCAATGAATCTCCACTGCAAAAAATGATATCTTCACAAACTCAGAGTGAAACCCCACTCACGCTCGACAGGTGTTTTTACGATCATTGCCCTAGCAAATAAATTTCAGTTAGGTTAAGAATTCAGGGGAAAAAACTATCCTAGCAAACTAATTTCTGATCCTTATCCTTGATTGAACTGTACGGTAATTAAACCAAACCAGGACAATAACCCCAGATTGGTGATACTGCACCCAGCTTGTTGAGATTTTTACTACGAATATGCAAATACTGAATCAAAATCATGTGTGCAATCAAAATCAGTTGTACTCTCAAGCGATCCACATACGAATCAAAAAACACCCTGCTACTGATTCACACCAACCTAAAACTCATGTGAATCCCATTGTTTTAGGCGAATCCAATCTAGCCATGTACTGAAACGTACAGACTAACAGAATCTAATTTAGCACCGACCCTAGTTACACTTTCGAAAATAAAGCAAATGACCTGACAACCCCATTAGCACTGAAACTGAAACCAATAAGTATATACTGTGGCAATCCAGTTAACACACTCATCCCACGAACCTCCCCCCATAAATCACTGCCAACTAAAATCATGTGTGGTGCAACATTCAGCTTCAGATCATATGTACTATGACAAATCGAATTAGCACTACCATCCCACCAACGTTGCAACCAAAATTCACTGCCAATTTGAAAATCAAATTAGTCTCTCTGATGGACGTTTGTCTCTAATGATTTTTAAATTTCTGTACCACCGGTGCGGTCCAGTTAAACAATCACATATAAAAAAACATGATTCACATGATAACACGGATTTATTTAGTGCTCCAATTTAAATAAAAAGATAAAACGGCTAGCACATCTGTATTAGCGAGCATCAGTTCAAAAATCATCTTCAAGCAATGCACGAGTAGGTGTCCTGAAAATGGTAGTCGCAACAAGCACCAGCCACGCAGGTAATATAATCGTACACTTCAACTTCCAAAACTTGAAGCGAAGCCTACATTTTCATTTATTGTACCAACCAAAACAAAATTCAACTCAGGTCCTACAAGTTTTGTCAAAATCAAAACTTTTCAGAGTGATCTTTGGTATTCCATCCGCAACACTCAAAGCTACACATCCTAAATCATAATTTCGGATAGACTGTAGTCAGCCAACACCATAACAATGTTCAGATAATTCGTCAGGGGGAGATAATCAAGTTACCACCGCGTAGTACCATAGACAACCTAATTAATCCGCAGCAAATCTGTACATTACTAGCTAGTACTTGGACACTGTAAAATCCAAATGCAGACATATATTCAGTTCTAGTTCGTCCAGCACATATGCACCGGCTTTGTACATAGTTTCGCCAAATTGATCAAAAATCACCCGGATGTAAACATTACTGCAACGCCTCTCGATTGGCAGGTTAGCTCTATATGAATCTCCACTGCAAAAAATGATATCTTCACAAAATCAGAGTGAAACCCCACTGACGCTCGACAGGTGTTTTTCCGATCATTGCCCTAGCAAATAAATTTCAGTTAGGTTAAGAATTCAGGGGAAAAAACTATCCTAGCAAACTAATTTCTGATCCTTATCCTTGATTGAACTGTACGGTAATTAAACCAAACCAGGACAATAACCCCAGATTGGTGATACTGCACCCAGCTTGTTGAGATTTTTACTACAAATATGCTAATACTGAATCAAAATCATGTGTGCAATCAAAATCAGCTGTACTCTCAAGCGATCCACATACGAATCAAAAAACACCCTGCTACTGATTCACACCAACCTAAAACTCATGTGAATCCCATTGTTTTAGGCGAATCCAATCTAGCCATGTACTGAAACGTACAGACTAACAGAATCTAATTTAGCACCGACCCTAGTTACACTTTCGAAAATAAAGCAGATGACCTGACAACCCCATTAGCACTGAAACTGAAAGCAATAAGTATATACTGTGGCAATCCAGTTAACACACTCATCCCACGAACCTCCCCCCATAAATCACTGCCAACTAAAATCATGTGTGGTGCAACATTCAGCTTCAGATCATATGTACTATGACAAATCGAATTAGCACTACCATCCCACCAACGTTGCAACCAGAATTCACTGCCAATTTGAAAATCAAATTAGTCTCTCTGATGGACGTTTGTCTCGAATGATTTTTAAATTTCTGTACCACCGGTGCGGTCCAGTTAAACAATCACATATAAAAAATCATGATTCACATGATAACACGGATTTATTTAGTGCTCCAATTTAAATAAAAAGATAAAACGGCTAGCACATCTGTATTAGCGAGCATCAGTTCAAAAATCATCTTCAAGCAATGCACGAGTAGGGGTCCTGAAAATGGTAGTCGCAACAAGCACCAGCCACGCAGGTAATATAATTGTACACTTCAACTTCCAAAATTTGAAGCGAAGCCTACATTTTCATTTATTGTACCAACCAAAACAAAATTCAACTCAGGTCCTACAAGTTTTGTAAAAATCAAAACTTTTCAGAGCGATCTTTGGTATTCCATCCGCAACACTCAAAGCTACACATCCTAAATCATAATTTCGGATAGACTGTAGTCAGCCAACACCATAACAATGTTCAGATAATTCGTCAGGGGGAGATAATCAAGTTACCACCGCGTAGTACCATAGACAACCTAATTAATCCGCAGCAAATCTGTACATTACTAGCTAGTACTTGGACACTGTAAAATCCAAATGCAGACATATATTTAGTTCTAGTTCGTCCAGCACATATGCACCGGCTTTGTACATAGTTTCGCCAAATTGATCAAAAATCACCCGGATGTAAACATTACTGCCACGCCTCTCGATTGGCAGGTTAGCTCTCAATGAATCTCCACTGCAAAAAATGATATCTTCACAAAATCAGAGTGAAACCCCACTCACGCTCGACAGGTGTTTTTCCGATCATTGCCCTAGCAAAAAAATTTCAGTTAGGTTAAGAATTCAGGGGAAAAACCTATCCTAGCAAACTAATTTCTGATCCTTATCCTTGATTGAACTGTACGGTAATTAAACCAAACCAGGACAATAACCCCAGATTGGTGATACTGCACCCAGCTTGTTGAGATTTTTACTACAAATATGCTAATACTTAATCAAAATCATGTGTGCAATCAAAATCAGTTGTACTCTCAAGCGATCCACATACGAATCAAAAAACACCCTGCTACTGATTCACACCAACCTAAAACTCATGTGAATCCCATTGTTTTAGGCGAATCCAATCTAGCCATGTACTGAAACGTACAGACTAACAGAATCTAATTTAGCACCGACCCTAGTTACACTTTCGAAAATAAAGCAGATGACCTGACAACCCCATTAGCACTGAAACTGAAACCAATAAGTATATACTGTGGCAATCCAGTTAACACACTCATCCCACGAACCTCCCCCCATAAATCACTGCTAACTAAAATCATGTGTGGTGCAACATTCAGCTTCAGATCATATGTACTATGACAAATCGAATTAGCACTACCATCCCACCAACGTTGCAACCAGAATTCACTGCCAATTTGAAAATCAAATTAGTCTCTCTGATGGACGTTTGTCTCTAATGATTTTTAAATTTCTGTACCACCGGTGCGGTCCAGTTAAACAATCACATATAAAAAAACATGATTCACATGATAACACGGATTTATTTAGTGCTCCAATTTAAATAAAAAGATAAAACGGCTAGCACATCTGTATTAGCGAGCATCAGTTCAAAAATCATCTTCAAGCAATGCACGAGTAGGGGTCCTGAAAATGGTAGTCGCAACAAGCACCAGCCACGCAGGTAATATAATCGTACACTTCAACTTCCAAAATTTGAAGCGAAGCCTACATTTTCATTTATTGTACCAACCAAAACAAAATTCAACTCAGGTCCTACAAGTTTTGTAAAAATCAAAACTTTTCAGAGTGATCTTTGGTATTCCATCCGCAACACTCAAAGCTGCACATCCAAAATCATAATTTCGGATAGACTGTAGTCAGCCAACACCATAACAATGTTCAGATAATTCGTCAGGGGGAGATAATCAAGTTACCACCGCGTAGTACCATAGACAACCTAATTAATCCGCAGCAAATCTGTACATTACTAGCTAGTACTTGGACACTGTAAAATCCAAATGCAGACATATATTCAGTTCTAGTTCGTCCAACACATATGCACCGGCTTTGTACATAGTTTCACCAAATTGATCAAAAATCACCCGGATGTAAACATTACTGCCACGCCTCTCGATTGGCAGGTTAGCTCTCAATGAATCTCCACTGCAAAAAATGATATCTTCACAAAATCAGAGTGAAACCCCACTCACGCTCGACAGGTGTTTTTCCGATCATTGCCCTAGCAAATAAATTTCAGTTAGGTTAAGAATTCAGGGGAGAAAACTATCCTAGCAAACTAATTTCTGATCCTTATCCTTGATTGAACTGTACGGTAATTAAACCATACCAGGACAATAACCCCAGATTGGTGATACTGCACCCAGCTTGTTGAGATTTTTACTACAAATATGCTAATACTGAATCAAAATCATGTGTGCAATCAAAATCAGCTGTACTCTCAAGCGATCCACATACGAATCAAAAAACACCCTGCTACTGATTCACACCAACCTAAAACTCATGTGAATCCCATTGTTTTAGGCGAATCCAATCTAGCCATGTACTGAAACGTACAGACTAACAGAATCTAATTTAGCACCGACCCTAGTTACACTTTCGAAAATAAAGCAGATGACCTGACAACCCCATTAGCACTGAAACTGAAAGCAATAAGTATATACTGTGGCAATCCAGTTAACACACTCATCCCACGAACCTCCCCCCATAAATCACTGCCAACTAAAATCATGTGTGGTGCAACATTCAGCTTCAGATCATATGTACTATGACAAATCGAATTAGCACTACCATCCCACCAACGTTGCAACCAGAATTCACTGCCAATTTGAAAATCAAATTAGTCTCTCTGATGGACGTTTGTCTCGAATGATTTTTAAATTTCTGTACCACCGGTGCGGTCCAGTTAAACAATCACATATAAAAAATCATGATTCACATGATAACACGGATTTATTTAGTGCTCCAATTTAAATAAAAAGATAAAACGGCTAGCACATCTGTATTAGCGAGCATCAGTTCAAAAATCATCTTCAAGCAATGCACGAGTAGGGGTCCTGAAAATGGTAGTCGCAACAAGCACCAGCCACGCAGGTAATATAATCGTACACTTCAACTTCCAAAATTTGAAGCGAAGCCTACATTTTCATTTATTGTACCAACGAAAACAAAATTCAACTCAGGTCCTACAAGTTTTGTAAAAATCAAAAATTTTCAGAGCGATCTTTGGTATTCCATCCGCAACACTCAAAGCTACACATCCTAAATCATAATTTCGGATAGACTGTAGTCAGCCAACACCATAACAATGTTTAGATAATTCGTCAGGGGGAGATAATCAAGTTACCACCGCGTAGTACCATAGACAACCTAATTAATCCGCAGCAAATCTGTACATTACTAGCTAGTACTTGGACACTGTAAAATCCAAATGCAGACATATATTCAGTTCTAGTTCGTCCAGCACATATGCACCGGCTTTGTACATAGTTTCGCCAAATTGATCAAAAATCACCCGGATGTAAACATTACTGCCACGCCTCTCGATTGGCAGGTTAGCTCTCAATGAATCTCCACTGCAAAAAATGATATCTTCACAAAATCAGAGTGAAACCCCACTCACGCTCGACAGGTGTTTTTCCGATCATTGCCCTAGCAAATAAATTTCAGTTAGGTTAAGAATTCAGGGGAAAAAACTATCCTAGCAAACTAATTTCTGATCCTTATCCTTGATTGAACTGTACGGTAATTAAACCAAACCAGGACAATAACCCCAGATTGGTGATACTGCACCCAGCTTGTTGAGATTTTTACTACAAATATGCTAATACTTAATCAAAATCATGTGTGCAATCAAAATCAGTTGTACTCTCAAGCGATCCACATACGAATCAAAAAACACCCTGCTACTGATTCACACCAACCTAAAACTCATGTGAATCCCATTGTTTTAGGCGAATCCAATCTAGCCATGTACTGAAACGTACAGACTAACAGAATCTAATTTAGCACCGACCCTAGTTACACTTTCGAAAATAAAGCAGATGACCTGACAACCCCATTAGCACTGAAACTGAAAGCAATAAGTATATACTGTGGCAATCCAGTTAACACACTCATCCCACGAACCTCCCCCCATAAATCACTGCCAACTAAAATCATGTGTGGTGCAACATTCAGCTTCAGATCATATGTACTATGACAAATCGAATTAGCACTACCATCCCACCAACGTTGCAACCAGAATTCACTGCCAATTTGAAAATCAAATTAGTCTCTCTGATGGACGTTTGTCTCGAATGATTTTTAAATTTCTGTACCACCGGTGCGGTCCAGTTAAACAATCACATATAAAAAATCATGATTCACATGATAACACGGATTTATTTAGTGCTCCAATTTAAATAAAAAGATAAAACGGCTAGCACATCTGTATTAGCGAGCATCAGTTCAAAAATCATCTTCAAGCAATGCACGAGTAGGGGTCCTGAAAATGGTAGTCGCAACAAGCACCAGCCACGCAGGTAATATAATTGTACACTTCAACTTCCAAAATTTGAAGCGAAGCCTACATTTTCATTTATTGTACCAACCAAAACAAAATTCAACTCAGGTCCTACAAGTTTTGTAAAAATCAAAACTTTTCAGAGCGATCTTTGGTATTCCATCCGCAACACTCAAAGCTACACATCCTAAATCATAATTTCGGATAGACTGTAGTCAGCCAACACCATAACAATGTTCAGATAATTCGTCAGGGGGAGATAATCAAGTTACCACCGCGTAGTACCATAGACAACCTAATTAATCCGCAGCAAATCTGTACATTACTAGCTAGTACTTGGACACTGTAAAATCCAAATGCAGACATATATTTAGTTCTAGTTCGTCCAGCACATATGCACCGGCTTTGTACATAGTTTCGCCAAATTGATCAAAAATCACCCGGATGTAAACATTACTGCCACGCCTCTCGATTGGCAGGTTAGCTCTCAATGAATCTCCACTGCAAAAAATGATATCTTCACAAAATCAGAGTGAAACCCCACTCACGCTCGACAGGTGTTTTTCCGATCATTGCCCTAGCAAATAAATTTCAGTTAGGTTAAGAATTCAGGGGAAAAACCTATCCTAGCAAACTAATTTCTGATCCTTATCCTTGATTGAACTGTACGGTAATTAAACCAAACTAGGACAATAACCCCAGATTGGTGATACTGCACCCAGCTTGTTGAGATTTTTACTACAAATATGCTAATACTTAATCAAAATCATGTGTGCAATCAAAATCAGTTGTACTCTCAAGCGATCCACATACGAATCAAAAAACACCCTGCTACTGATTCACACCAACCTAAAACTCATGTGAATCCCATTGTTTTAGGCGAATCCAATCTAACCATGTACTGAAACGTACAGACTAACAGAATCTAATTTAGCACCGACCCTAGTTACACTTTCGAAAATAAAGCAGATGACCTGACAACCCCATTAGCACTGAAACTGAAACCAATAAGTATATACTGTGGCAATCCAGTTAACACACTCATCCCACGAACCTCCCCCCATAAATCACTGCTAACTAAAATCATGTGTGGTGCAACATTCAGCTTCAGATCATATGTACTATGACAAATCGAATTAGCACTACCATCCCACCAACGTTGCAACCAGAATTCACTGCCAATTTGAAAATCAAATTAGTCTCTCTGATGGACGTTTGTCTCTAATGATTTTTAAATTTCTGTACCACCGGTGCGGTCCAGTTAAACAATCACATATAAAAAAACATGATTCACATGATAACACGGATTTATTTAGTGCTCCAATTTAAATAAAAAGATAAAACGGCTAGCACATCTGTATTAGCGAGCATCAGTTCAAAAATCATCTTCAAGCAATGCACGAGTAGGGGTCCTGAAAATGGTAGTCGCAACAAGCACCAGCCACGCAGGTAATATAATCGTACACTTCAACTTCCAAAATTTGAAGCGAAGCCTACATTTTCATTTATTGTACCAACCAAAACAAAATTCAACTCAGGTCCTACAAGTTTTGTAAAAATCAAAACTTTTCAGAGTGATCTTTGGTATTCCATCCGCAACACTCAAAGCTGCACATCC
>NC_057811.1:6065140-6067330 GCF_018294505.1 Triticum aestivum | reverse complement strand
ACTCATCCCACGAACCTCCCCCCATAAATCACTGCCAACTAAAATCATGTGTGGTGCAACATTCAGCTTCAGATCATATGTACTATGACAAATCGAATTAGCACTACCATCCCACCAACGTTGCAACCAGAATTCACTGCCAATTTGAAAATCAAATTTGTCTCTCTGATGGACGTTTGTCTCGAATGATTTTTAAATTTCTGTACCACCGGTGCGGTCCAGTTAAACAATCACATATAAAAAATCATGATTCGCATGATAACACGGATTTATTTAGTGCTCCAATTTAAATAAAAAGATAAAACGGCTAGCACATCTGTATTAGCGAGCATCAGTTCAAAAATCATCTTCAAGCAATGCACGAGTAGGGGTCCTGAAAATGGTAGTCGCAACAAGCACCAGCCACGCAGGTAATATAATCGTACACTTCAACTTCCAAAATTTGAAGCGAAGCCTACATTTTCATTTATTGTACCAACCAAAACAAAATTCAACTCAGGTCCTACAAGTTTTGTAAAAATCAAAACTTTTCAGAGTGATCTTTGGTATTCCATCCGCAACACTCAGAGCTACACATCCTAAATCATAATTTCGGATAGACTGTAGTCAGCCAACACCATAACAATGTTCAGATAATTTTCAGGGGGAGATAATCAAGTTACCACCGCGTAGTACCATAGACAACCTAATTAATCCGCAGCAAATCTGTACATTACTAGCTAGTACTTGGACACTGTAAAATCCAAATGCAGACATATATTTAGTTCTAGTTCGTCCAGCACATATGCACCGGCTTTGTACATAGTTTCGCCAAATTGATCAAAAATCACCCGGATGTAAACATTACTGCCACGCCTCTCGATTGGCAGGTTAGCTCTCAATGAATCTCCACTGCAAAAAATGATATCTTCACAAAATCAGAGTGAAACCCCACTCACGCTCGACAGGTGTTTTTCCGATCATTGCCCTAGCAAAAAAATTTCAGTTAGGTTAAGAATTCAGGGGAAAAACCTATCCTAGCAAACTAATTTCTGATCCTTATCCTTGATTGAACTGTACGGTAATTAAACCAAACCAGGACAATAACCCCAGATTGGTGATACTGCACCCAGCTTGTTGAGATTTTTACTACAAATATGCTAATACTTAATCAAAATCATGTGTGCAATCAAAATCAGTTGTACTCTCAAGCGATCCACATACGAATCAAAAAACACCCTGCTACTGATTCACACCAACCTAAAACTCATGTGAATCCCATTGTTTTAGGCGAATCCAATCTAGCCATGTACTGAAACGTACAGACTAACAGAATCTAATTTAGCACCGACCCTAGTTACACTTTCGAAAATAAAGCAGATGACCTGACAACCCCATTAGCACTGAAACTGAAACCAATAAGTATATACTGTGGCAATCCAGTTCACACACTCATCCCACGAACCTCCCCCCATAAATCACTGCCAACTAAAATCATGTGTGGTGCAACATTCAGCTTCAGATCATACGTACTATGACAAATCGAATTAGCACTACCATCCCACCAACGTTGCAACCAGAATTCACTGCCAATTTGAAAATCAAATTAGTCTCTCTGATGGACGTTTGTCTCTAATGATTTTTAAATTTCTGTACCACCGGTGCGGTCCAGTTAAACAATCACATATAAAAAAACATGATTCACATGATAACACGGATTTATTTAGTGCACCAATTTAAATAAAAAGATAAAACGGCTAGCACATCTGTATTAGCGAGCATCAGTTCAAAAATCATCTTCAAGCAATGCACGAGTAGGTGTCCTGAAAATGGTAGTCGCAACAAGCACCAGCCACGCAGGTAATATAATCGTACACTTCAACTTCCAAAACTTGAAGCGAAGCCTACATTTTCATTTATTGTACCAACCAAAACAAAATTCAACTCAGGTCCTACAAGTTTTGTCAAAATCAAAACTTTTCAGAGTGATCTTTGGTATTCCATCCGCAACACTCAAAGCTACACATCCTAAATCATAATTTCGGATAGACTGTAGTCAGCCAACACCATAACAATGTTCAGATAATTCGTCAGGGGGAGATAATCAAGTTACCACCGCGTAGTACCATAGACAACCTAATTAATCCGCAGCAAATCTGTACATTACTAGCTAGTACTTGGACACTGTAAAATCCAAATGCAGACATATAT